>NC_084513.1:3033259-3235759 GCF_024500385.1 Phyllopteryx taeniolatus | reverse complement strand
GTGCGCGACAGCAATGCATTCATGTCTGAAACAGTAGGGAAACAATGTCTGCACAAAGGCACCCCGGCCCTCAGAACTGTGAGGCAGATGTGCTAACCGGTCATCCAGAGTGCCGCCTATTATTATTATTATTATTATTATTATTATATAAAACATTCAATTATATTTAAATTTTAGAAAACTAAGACTAACAAAAATTTAAGGAGCTTTTTATTTGTTAAAGTTTTCATTTAACTTTGTAAGACATGCTGCTGAGTCTGGGAGCTTCCTGCACTTTTTGTTAGAATTTGAAAACAGATTTACCTACTTTATAAGATTTAAAAAAAAATAAAAAAACTAACACGTTGCAAATCTGAAAAGCTGTTTAATAAATGTGCTTAAAGGTGTTTAAATGAGTGTTGGAGTTTTTATTTTTTCAAATTTTGATGCCAATTATTTCCTTTTTACAGCAACATGAATATCGGCTCCAATTATCAGTTATCGGCTTCCCTGACTACTAATAATAGGTATCAACCCTGAAAAAAACATTTTGGTCGATCACTACTCCTAATTTCTCTCCCCATGAGTAAAGTGACCGCTAACAAGCCACTTTTCTACCAGGCAGGTGAACGACCGGTCGCTTTCCAAAAGGGTCATTCACTAGCCAAACCCGGCAACAACAACAACAACTCTCAAGTGAACAAAACCAGGGGACACCCCCGTCAGAGACATAAATAGGGGAACTCCACACCTACAATTTTGAACTGAAGAAGCCTTTTGGACAAAAGGTAAAATGTCTTCAACAACCAAGAAGAGTCCAGTTGCCTCAATGCAACATTTGCAGATTGCAATGACCTGGATGACTGAGAATTTACATGGACAATCAATTCACTCACTCAGAGGGTCGACGGCAAAAGCTGGGTTGGATGCTGCACTAAACGGGCCAGTTCCGGCTAAATTGAAGGCAGCAACCCTGAACTCATACTCACTTCCTTCAAACAAGCGAGTCACCTGCCAGATGCAGAAAGTTATCTTCCAGTTTCAGTCAAGATGTTTTCAAAGAACTCGGCATGATCAAAAACCCTACCTGGTACTCCCACCCTTTCATGCCTCGTTTGGTGACCGGCATCTTGTTGACTCTGGCCCAGTAGGCGCTACCTCTTTCTTTCTTCTCCAGCCAGTAGCCAATGATCATGGAGCCACCGTTGTCCCTTGGTGGCTCCCAGGTCAGGGTCATGGAGGTCTTGGAATACTCTGTGATGGTCGGTTTCTCCGGAGGGCCGGGGAGCCCGAAGGGGTCTGTGATCTGAACTTCCTCCGTCGTGCAAGGGTCAGACTTGCCGTAGCGGTTCTCAGCTCTCACACGGAACAGGTAGGATTTGTTGGTATCCAGGTTCCACACCTACAGCAGAGGGAGGAGGACTTGTCCTCACAACTACTACTATGATCAGAAGTACAAATACTTTGCTACTCTACTTAAATAGATTTTTCAGGCATCTGTACTTTACTTGAGTATTTATCTATCTGACGACTTTTTTGTTTTACTCCCTACATTTGAAAACAGGCGTACTTTCCACTCATTTTGTAAAAAAAAAAAAAAAAAAGGCTCATTACTTTAGTCAACTTCCGTGAATGATGACATGACTTAAAAAGACGAAAATAGAGAGAGGGAAGTCAGTTGAAATCTTGATAGATTGAGATCTGGGGGTCTTTTAAGGCAGAAAAACAGGGATAGCAGCAACATGGAGGAATGTAAACTAGGGAGCGTTAAAAACCATGACGCAACAGATTTGAGGAAGCAAGATATTCCCAACCATGGCCTTATTTTGAGTATTTTGTTTATGCTGTCGGCTTCAAGAAGGATCCGTGGTGAATGCATTTTGCCTTGTGCCAGCACAAAAAGCACCAGCTTCTAACTTTAAAAAACATCTTAAAAAGTCTTATCTGAAAAAACACAAACAGGCAAAGTATAATTTTTCAGTTGTTATCATTACCTAATTTTGTATTTTTTGTTAGTTCACAACATTGGCAAAGCTACAGGAACTCATTTTAATAGCATAAAAGTCAAGCCAACAACAGCTACTGTAGCTCTTACACAACAACAGTTTTTATTGTTCTTCTCAGTCAGAGCACTCTGCAAGTTAAAAAAATAGAGGAAACGATTTTGTATATATATATATATATATATATATGTATATATATATATATATATAAAATTTACAGTAAAAAAATAAATCTTTCTTCCTTGTTACTTTTGTATTTAAATACATTTTAGTCTATACTTTTTTACTTTTACTTGAGTTTACCAAAGTGAAAGTTTCTGTACTTTTGTGAGTACTTTTGACACCTCTGTCTATGAGCAAGGTAAGGGCAAAGAGGACGTACCCGATACTTCTTGTCAATTATGGTGTTGGTGAGCTCCACCCACTGAGGTTCAGCTTCCTGTCCCTTTTCCTCCTGTTCCTCTGTGATCACTTCCTTCTTATCAACGATATAGTTAGTTAGCTCGCTGCCACCATCATCCAGGGGCGCATCCCACTGTAGCTGGCAGGACTCCGCCTTGATGTTGGACACCGACACGTTCCTGGGAGGAAGCGGCCGGTCTGAATGGAGAAAGGGGGCTTAGTCATACACTTGTGGGGTTTCTGTGTTGAGGTTTCGTTACGTTTTGCTCACCTAGCACCATGACGGAGATTGTGTGCTTGGCAGAACCCATGTTGTTGGAGGCAGATATGGTGTAGCTGCCTTGGTCCTTCCGGTTGGCCGTGGGGATAGACAGAGTGGACTTGCAGTTCATCCTGCCGGTCACCGCCGTCTCCATAAGCAGACTTTCTGTGGGCTTCTCCAGCACTAAGTCATCTTTGGACCACTCCACTTTGGGGATGGGGAGGCCCAGGATGTCGGCGGGGATCTCGATGGGCTCGCCCTTTTTCACCGTGATACTGTCAGCCTTGAATACTTTCAGCATGTGGATCTCAGGAGCCACTGGCAGGGACAAGAACAATATGGAAGCCTCAAGCAGGACATTTTCACCATGACGTCAGACATACTGTACAGAAGACGGCGCTTTCGCCGATGGCAACATTAATAAACAAACCCTACCACGTCATTTGACCAAGACAGAGCCAGTGAGGAACCAGGGGAAATGGGCTGAATGATGATTTTAGCCTTCTCGACTGCTATAGTTTGATGTGTGAGGTGTCAGTGGAAAGATGTCATGTGAGACAAATTGCTTGGATGGGAGACAGAACGCTGGCCGTAATTTACATTTCAACAGAGAAGTTGATTCAAAAAGAGATGTGCTGTAAATTCAGACATTGTTAACATGATCATTGACGGAGTGGCTAATTAAGTGACTTTTCTGTTGCTCGACTTATTGCCACAGACATGCTATTTTGAAGCTGAAATGGATAGCGTGCATTTGGGCTGACGATAGCTAGCAGGCTACATGTTATGTTTTGACAAATTACTCAAAGACGACTCAACCAAACATTTTACGCATACCTGTGTGAAAATGCCTTCCAAAAACAGCGATGATGGATGTTTGTCCATTTTAGAAATGTCTACTGCGCCACACAGCAGTCTTGCAGTTATCTCTGTACAACTATTTATAACATCCACTCCATTTATAGTCCTCACCCACTGGATTAATAAATTTTTTTTCAGGAAACTGGAAAAAAACTAACCCCAAGTTTTTGTCACTGTTTCAGTTAAAGTCATTTGTAGCCAATCATTTTTCTGGTACCCGGAAGTATCCCATGCCTATTGTTTACAAACATTATGAAATGGTATATAGCATAGTTGTCAAACTCATTTTAGTTTGCGGGCCACATTCAAGTGGGCCAGACCACAATATTCGTGGCTTAAAAATCCATAAGGAACAACTATTCAATATTTTTCCTATTGTTTTGGTGCAAATAATTACAAGTACTTTGGGAAAATATTCACATTTATTCATTATTACCTTGTTGCAAATAAATGAATGAATGAATAAATGTTGCAGTATTATGAATCAGTGAGCGTGCGCCATTCAGTTATGCATCGTTTGTATATGTATACATTAAAATGTAAGTGTACGGAAAAAAAAAACATTTAAGTGTTGTCAGTGCTCCCTCCAGTGGACAAAATTTGCAACAAAAGTTACTTTTATTGAAAAATAGCAGTGAATGTGTTCTCCATCCCCACGCGCCGGAATGGACCCTATGGCGGACCGGTTCTGTGGGCCGTATGTTTGACACCCCTGGTCTATAGCTTTCCACCCATAATCAACAGCAAGATAAAAGATTCTAAAATTTGGTATACCTTCATCGTCCTGGATGACCACGGTCAGCGGGAAGGATGGGTCACTTTCTCCAATCAGGTTTGCGCATTTGATCCTAAACTCGTACATCCAAGCCTCCTCCAGTCCCTCTACCGTCATGGTCATGTTGGGGCAGATCTCCGTGTTGCAAGGCTCAAAGGCCTGCTTGTCTTGACGCTTCTTCTCCACAAAGTAGCCAACAACAGGACTGCCTCCGTCATTGCGAGGTGGCTTCCAGGCTAGTGTGATGGAATCCTTGGTGCGCTCCGTGTAATGGAATTTCTCTGGGGGCGACGGTGGTCCTGCAGAACCAAAAGAGTAACCGTTTTAGAAATCAGAATCATCAAGATAACATAAAACCAAAATGGAGGCCTCTACCTTGTGGGTCCACAGCCTTGATGGGTCCTAGCTCGACAGGCGGGCCCATGCCGTACTTGTTCTTGGCAGTGACCCGGAACATGTACTCTTGTCCCTCCATGATCCCAATGCACTCGCATTTGGAGGAGGCTGTTTCGATGGGCTGCCTCCACGTGTGCATTTTGGCATCTTTGCGCTCCACGAGGAAGCCAGTTACGTCACTTCCGCCGTCGTCCATGGGGTCGTCCCAGTTCAGGAATATCATCTTCCTGGTCACCACTACTGGTTTTAGGTCAGTGACTGGTCCTGGAACATCTGCAAACAAAAAGGGTTGTTGTCCTCTTTACGTTTTGTAACCATAAACTCCCATACGTATACCTATATGTCCACTTACCCATGACATCGACCCGGGTGAAGGCAGACCTCGTACCACTCGGGTTACACGCAGAGACTAAGTATTTGCCACAGTCCTTCCTCTGCGCGCTTTTAATGAACACAATGCTGTTGTTGCCTTCGGTGAGGATGTCCACACGGTCTTTGTCAGGTTTGACATCTTCCACGGTCCAAGTGATGGTTGGATAGGGTTTACCAGTGACCAATGCCGGAACACGAAGCGTCTCACCAGCTCTGATGACCACACCATTTTTGACTAATACATCCAGCTCGACCACAGGCATTTCTGCAGAAGGGAGCCAGCAACCGACAGTAAGAATCTAATGCTGGTTTATACAAGTATTTGATATTGGTTAGACATTTTCATCTTGTCAGCGTCTGCTTGACCTGCAGGATTCCTGACAAACACCGACTCAGTGAAACCTGGAGTTCCTTCTCCTGCAGCATTGCAGGCAATGACTCTGACCAGGTACTTGGCTCCCTCACGGACTCCATAAACGGTAAATGCCCGCGTCTTCCATGGACGTTCTGTAGACCTGGACCAGTCTTTGGTACCAGCAATAGTCTGCAGAACACCAGAGAAGATCATTATTTATCAGAAGATCCGAGATTTACATTTTCACATTTTCAAATTAAGTTGACTCATTATGCACCTTATCCACGTGGTATCCCAGGATCTCGCCTCCTCCATTGTCGGCAGGTGCATCCCACTCAACATCAATAGAGTGATCCGTGGTTGCCACCACTCGGGGGACTGGTGGGCCGGGAGGCACTGTATAAACAAATATTAACGATGGAGACCTCTACCCAGATTTGAGTACCACCAGAGCTGAAAAATGTACGTACGAATCGGAGCTTGTGCTGTTTTAGGATCTGAAGGAACGCTGAACTTTCCGGGGCCCGCCTGATTTTCGGCTGCCACTCTGAAGATGTAAGTTAAACCCTCAACAAGTCCTTCCACATTCAGCTCGGTGGAGGAGACCATGTTTCTGGAGAACACATTAAAAATGAAGTCATAGAAAACAGAACAAAGTCAACAACATTCTTTTTCCAATCCTCCACCTGTTGACCCTAGCCCAGTGGGAGCTGCTGATCTCACGACGCTCCACCCAGTATCCCAGGATAGGACTGCCATTGTCATTTGGCTCATTCCAGATGACCAGCATGCTGTGGGCTGTGACATCTTCGATCTCTGGCTTCTCTGGAGCCTCGGGAGGTTCTGAGAAGGGCAGTGAGATTACATGATTTATCTTAAAGGTGCTCACATGAACCAGGACAATTCTTAGAGATTCTACATACCGAAGGGGTTCTTAGCAACAAGAGGTTTGGAGATGCAGGGCGGACCAGCACCATACTTGTTCTCAGCGACAACTCTGAAGATGTACTCCTTCTTCTCAATGAGTTTGGGCACCAGATAGCGACATCCTCTCAGTGTGGAGGTTACAGAGCTGTATCCGAGCTCTATCTTGGAGTTATCCTTCTTCTCCAGCGTGTAGTTGAGGATCTCACTGCCGCCGTCGTCTTTAGGGGGATCCCACTTGCAGATTACAGAGTTTTTCCTTACCTCTTCAAAGCAAAAGTTGATTGGAGGTCCAGGAGTGTCTAGCAACAGGGAAATATGTTAAGGCCCTGAAGCTCTACAGTCTGCACAGTCCTCAAGGAGACTAGAATGTGACCAGATGAGGAAACACTAGATCACTACTAGCTCTACAGACATAACAGAAAGACTGAGTTCTCACCAAGGACGTCGACCTCGCAGGTGGCTGAAGCGATGCCGTGGTCGTTCTCCACCTTCACCATGTAGACGCCGTGGTCAACACGGAGTGAGTCCTTAATAACTGCGGTGGATTCGCCCCTTCGGCTGTTGTTGATAGTCAACCGCTCACCAATAGTCGGGTAGTCTGTCTCCTCCTCCTCCGGCTTGGCCACCTCCTCCTTCTTTTCCTCTGCATCCGTCACTGTTCCCTCTTCCAGCTCTTTTTTCTCTCCCTCACTCTCCTCCTTCTTTTCCTCTTCCTTCTTCTCTACCTTCTTTTTCAGTGGTCTCTCTGGCCTCCTGCGGAGCACCTCGGGCCGGATAACCTGGTTGTTCCAGTACCAGGTGATCTCAGGGTACGGGGAGCCAGAGATATTGGCGTCCAGGCGGATCTCACTGCCTCGCTTCACGTTCAGGCCTGACTGAAGGCTGCCACTCAGGAAGACCTTGGGAGCATCTGATCACAAATGCAGACACACAAAATAAGGCTGAGGCGATGGCAGCAACAGGACCGTCCAAGTGCGAAACATAAGATCCCAGAGATTTCCTCACCAGCTGCCTCCAAGGCCTTGACAAACAGAGTGCTACGAGATGGATCGCTGACACCGGCTGAATTTTCCGCTCGGACTCTGAAGGCGTAGCTCTTTGCCTCCATCAGTCCTCTGACGGTGTAGGAAAGCACCGGAACCAGGAAGTCATTGCACCTCTCCCACTTGTCCTCACCCTTGAGCTGCCGCTCCAGGATGTAGCCCATTATCTTGGCACCTCCGTCATACATGGGAGGCTTCCAGGTCAGTGTGATGGTGCCTGATGTAGGATTGTGGGTCTCCACGTCCACAGGTGGGTCAGGAGGATCTGATGTGAGGTAAGACACAATTAAGTTTCAACAAGCCACAACAGGATGTCATTTTTAGGGACAAACTGTTGGTTCTTACGTTTCTGATCCTCAGCGATGACGGGGTTGCGCAGCTCGACAAACTCCCCTCCTCCAATCTTGTTTACGGCCTGGACTCTAAAGTAGTACTCTCCGTTGGGGATTAGGTCTTTGACGTTCCAGCTCACTTTATTTTCTCCAGACATCATGTTGACATACGTCCTCCTGCCGGCCTCACGCCGCTGTGACAGTAAGAGTCAGAAAACCAAATTAAACATCATCAGTTTCTGGAACATCTCTGATTTGTGGATCTAGAAACGCATGGTGGCATGCACAGCCAAACACCCGTACTCCAAAAGATGAAGACCAAAAGAACTTGATCAAGAGCTGTGGTACTGACCTGCAGGACGTAGTGAAGGATTGGGGTTCCCCCATCGTAGTCAGGAGGATCCCAGGAGACCTTGCAGGAGCTCTTAGTGATCTCAGAGGCCACAATTTCCTTGCACGGGCCTGGAAGACCTGTAGATGCAGTTTGAAGACTGGTGAGAAACATGGGAATAACAGCTAGTGCTGTGGATCGGATGATTGGTTACCGATGACTTTGACATTGATGGTGGCACTGGCGGCTCCAAGTTTATTCTCCAGAGTCACTTTGTACTGGCCTGCATCAGAGTGAAGGCTACTGTCCACCTCCAGGTGACAGGAAGTATACTCTTTCCTGGTGAGCACGAACAATCTCTTCAGCCACTACTCACATGAACGGAACTGAAATGAGCACCCACCTTAAGCCAAGACGGTCGTCAGCCTTCAGCTCTTTGCCATTTTTGTGCCAAGTGATCTTGGGTGAGGGCACAGCTCTGAAGGGAACTGGGATATGCAGTTTCTCTTTCTCCACAACGACCAGGTCCAGAGTCTGGAATTCCAGCGTTGGGTTGCCTGGAAATACAGACAGGAGTAAGCGTGAAAAAACAAATAGCATTCGCTACAAAGCCTCAGCTCCCGTTCTTACAGTCAGAGTCTTTGGCAACGACGTTCTCAGAGATATCGGAGGGCTCACTAACTCCCACAGAGTTGATGGCTCTCACTCTCAAGATGTACTCCTTCTCGGGAATGATGCCTTCCTCTACGGTGTACTTCAGCTCCTTGACAGGACGAGAGTTGACCCTCATCCATTTCTCCGTCCCAGGCTCGCACATCTCAATGTGGTAGCCAGTGATGGGAGAGCCACCATCCCTTTGCGGGGGCTTCCAGCGGATGGACAGGAAGTTCCGGCTGGCAGTAGTCACATGAAGCTCGATGGGAGGAGACGGGGCACCTACAGAGAGAAGACGTTTTACCTCACATCTACAGAAAGACATCTTGTGGGTGGTTGGGTAGCTTGGTGGGTAGCTCTCAACTTGCCTGTTGGGTCTTCAATCGTCAGGATCTCGGTGGGTTCACTTGGATGTCCGACTCCCGCCTCGTTCTCGGCGCGGACCTGGAATTGAACCTCTGTTCCCTCAATCACGTCTGTCACTCTGTATTTGCAGTCCGGCCCGGAAGTCTTTCCACACTTCACCCAGCGAGTTCCGAGCTTCTCCTTCTTCTCGATAGAATACCTGTCAGGTTTATGACAGGACAGTCAGGCATCATAGGAAAGGAAGCTTTGTTTGTTGTTCACCATTCATACACAATGCAAATCCATAGTACTTTAAAGAGGCAAAGATATGATCAATGAAAACAAGATCAAATTATATGTAAATTGGGATAAAAACCCAACGCAAAAGCAGTATGAATGAAAAGATAAAACAGTAAAATAAAAAACAGCTCATCAAAGCAAATAGCTTCTTAAGTTAAAATCACAAACGAAAAGCAAGAGATAATATTTTTCATTCAGAAAACGCACCACTGAACAATAATATTTTCAAGCCAGATTTACTGTTTGAGCACATCTCAGTGATTCAGGAAGTTTGCTCGAGTTTAGTTGAAGTGGAATGTACAATGTTTCTTCACTTTGGTCTGATTCTAGTTTTGGTGTTTTGGAAACACACAATAAGCCTAGGGGGTCTGGAAGTCTCCTTGGGTCCAAGACCATTCCGAGTTTTGTAGACTGAAAGATTTTTAAATCTATTCTTTGAAATCTAAAAGTAGTAGTCTCTGGACAAACCAACAAACTTCACCATTGTATATCCTACCTGAGGATGGGTCTGCCACCATCATTTTTAGGTGCCTCCCACTGGAGGTCCACATATCTTTTGGTCACGGCGTCAACGGCGAGGGCGTACGGTGGCCCGGGAGTGGCTGGAACAAGCAGACAAATCATTTCACGAACAGCCAACAAGCACAAAGTGGATTCAACTGTATGATGCCAAAACATTTGGCCGAACTTCCTGGTAACTCACTGAAAGTGTCCTTGGCCAGCACGGAGTCTTCCAGCTCGCAAAATGGCCCGACGCCAACAGCGTTCTCAGCCGCCACACGGAACACGTAGAGTGAACCTTCATTGAGGGGCATCACCGTGTACTTGAGCTCCTTGACAGTGGTGTCCACGGCCTGCCAGCCTTTACGTCGGACATCCCGTTTCTCCACCACGTAGTTGGTGATAGGTGAGCCTCCGTCGCGCTCAGGAACAGTCCACTTCAACCCGGCACTGTTCTTACTAATGCCGGTGACATCCAGCCAGCGAGGGGCTGAAGGTGGGTCTGCGAAGAAGGTGGCGTCATGAGGATGCTGAGTGCCTTCTGGCCTTTGTGACAAAAAAAGTGCAGCGGCGGGGTACTCAAGTAAAGTCATCAGACTTAAGTCAACAACTTTACAACTTTGGACGTGCTTGGCTTAAACTAAAATTCATGACTCAACTTGACTTTGACTTGAACTACAGGACTTGACAAGTCTTGCTGTTCACAGTGACATGCAAAGGTGTGTTACTGCTCGGGGCACCCAACGCTGGAGATGTCTCTTGATGAAAACCAATCGTCCAATGCTGACGGACTTCTTGCCCAATCAAAATATATTTGACAATGAGGGGTAGGGGAGGCTATTTGTAATGCCCACCCAACCCGTTTAGATGCCCCCTGAGTTGGATGAGAGGGGCCCCCAACCCCTATGCTCCCCTTTGTGCACACCACTGATGGTTAACCTTTGAAAGTCTGTAGTTTCAAGGTAGTGCGTCACTAGTTTTGTTAGAGTTGTTTTTTTTTGTGTAATGCTGCGTGCACAAACCACCTCATGAACCAAGTATCATGGAGTGACCTCTGATGATTATTACATTGCGATTCAAGGACCATGATTTTGATCGGGAAAAAGAGAATGGCATCATGCAAGGGTTGTAACTATTCGATAAGAGACACAACAACTACCTACAACATCTAACTTCATTCGTCGCTCCAAAACCCACACAGTTAAACTACGCCAACTTCACAATTTAGCTTGCAGGTCAAACATAACCTACGTAAACATAACCCAACCCTAAGGTTAATGTTGGTTATGAGTTTTAATTGAGAAGACAAATTGAAGACAATATGAAGACCATTTAAAAAAAAAAAGATTTGAACGTGATAGTACAGCTAACTAATGTAAGTACAGCTAGTGTTGTTGCAACATGATCATACTGAGCACAAATTGTCAAGCCACCTAATGAAGCAAGTATCAGAGCCATGTTTTTGATGGAATCGGGAAAAAGAGAATGCAACATGCAAGGTTACACAACATCTAACTACAACATCCAACTCCAAACCCCCACAGTTATACTATGTCAATTTCACAATTTAGCTAGATGAAAGCTGGTCAACCATAACCTACATAAACATAGCAACCAACCCTAAACTTCAAGTTGGTTATGAATTTAATTGATTTTACAAAGTCATAAACAATACGAAGACCATTTAAAAAAGATTGTGAAGGTGATAGCTTCACTAATGCAAGTACAGGAAGTATTATTGCAGCATGCTAATACTGAGCACAAAGTGCCTAATATTGTATGACTGACCAGGACTGTATGACGACTTATTACTTGCTTAACCCATAAAAACTTGACTTGCTTGGAATTTAGTGGGGACTCCACTTGGGACTTGCTTGAAACTTAATGGTCAAGTCTTCAGACTTATGACTTGGACATATGTGACCTTCTCCCACCTCAGTTAATCTGTGTCTCTTACTGAGTCTCTCCTTGCAGAGGACCGGGTCGCTGGGCTCGCTGGGTTCACTCTCCCCAGCCACGTTGACAGCTCGCACCCTGAACGAGTACTCCTGCTTCTCCATCAGGCCCCTCAGGAAGTACTCGGTCATGTTGACGCCCTCCGCCACGCGGATCCAATCTGTGGTGCCGCTCTTGAGCATCTCGATGACGTAGCCATCAATCTTTGCTCCCCCATCATGTTCTGGCTTGGTCCACATCAGGAAGCAGGAGGTCTTGGCCACGTCCTTCACTGTCGGTTTGCCAGGAGGCCATGGAGGATCTGGAAGACCAATCGGGAATTTAGGAATTTGAACAAAACAGTTTGAGCTACAACTAAGTGATGAGTGTTGTACCAATCGGATCTTTCACAAGGATTGGTTCAGTTTCCTTGCTTGGTTTTCCAGTTCCAGCCAGATTTTCAGCCAGGACTCTGAACTTGTACTTCTTCCTGGTGGGAAGACCTTTGAGCCTGAAGACAAATAAGCATGTGTTATAGACCAGTGGTTCTCAAACATTTTACACCAAGGACAATCTCAGAAAATACTTAGCTCTCCAAGTGCAGCAGACATGACCAACATTAAAATATAGTGTAGTAGACTGTTTATAACGTTTTGCAAAGAATATTACCACTGTGCTTGAACATGGGGGGGAAATTATTGAATGATTCCATTATAATGTTTAGCACCTAGAAGTTAACTGGGAATAAAATTAGATCAAGGTTAAATGTAAATGTATTGAACCTTAAAGTTAAACACAACTAAACTGTATTGAAAAAATGTGGCATACTGGATTAAAAAAAACAAAACAAAAAACGAAGACAATGTAACGTTATGCACAGTTTGAACATTAACACAACACTTAAATATAGCAAAAAATGTCTTGCACATAAATGTTAAATACCAATTGTACATAAATGTTCTTGAAGATTAAATGCAAATGCATTGTACTGTACTGAACTGTATTTGTCTTAAATGTAGTGATTCATTCGCATTCCACTAGAGCTGAGTGAAGCTAAGTACCACACTTTGAGAATCCCTGTTTTGGACGAAATCATCGCTTCAGGTTCCAGACATCAAATTGTCCAAACCAACCTGTAGTTTGTGTCTTTGATGGGCAGTTTGTTGCATCGGATCCACCTGTCGTGGTCAGGCTCGTATCGCTCCACCCAGTACCCGGTGATTGGGCTTCCTCCATCCTCATCCGGCTCGTACCAGCTCAGAGTCAGCGAGTCCTTGGCGATGTCCGACGGCTCCAGCTTGTAGGGAGGCCCTGGGGTGTCTGAAGAAAATATAAAATCTCACTAAATCAACAGGGGTCTAAACATTAACAGTGCACTTAAATATCGGAAAAAAACTGTCCTTAAATTATTCAATTAAAATGTAAAATAAAAATTGTTCCCAAATAAATATTTTAAAACAAACAGTTCTTGAGATTGAATGCAAATGTACTTAAAAGATAAATACAACTGAACAGCACTTTCAAAATCTGCTGTCAGTAGTCTTTAAGGAACCCAAACACTTTACCCAAGTCAAGAATACAACATACCGAAGGGGTATCTGGCGATAATGGATGGATGTTCGGCTGGTGGACCCACACCAAACTGGTTCTCAGCAAAGACCCTGAAAATGTATTCCTTGAACTTGACCATGCCCACCGCTCTGTAGGTGGTCTGTTTGACGGTGGATGAGAGCCTGTGCCAAATCTCACTGTCGGCAGCGCGGCGCTCGATGATGTAGTTGGTGACTCTGGAACCGCCGTCGTCCCGTGGCGGGTTCCAGGCCAGGAAGCAGGATTCATTGGTAATTTCAGAAATGTCAAAGGCAGCAGGGGGGCCGGGTTTATCTGAAGGTGGGACAGGTATGACATTTACTTACACCAGGATAAAGAACATCATACAGGAGCATCCAGATTACCACCATACCGAGAATGTTGACATCAACAGTTGCGGTGGCTCGGCCACAGCTATTGGTGGCCTCGATGATATAGGTAGAGCTGTCGTCACGCTTGGTCTTGGAGATTGTGACGGTGGAGTGTCCGTGCTTGGTGTCAATATTGACTCTGTCGTCTGCTTTGAGGACCTGGTCGGCCTTGGTCCACTTGACCCGGGGCTCAGGTTTTCCCGTCACCTCAGCGGGCAGTTCAATCTTGCTACCGGCTTTGGCAGTCAGACCAGCAAGTAGCTTTGCGTCCAGCTGGATCTCTGGTGGCTCTGGAAAAGGATCAACCATGAACAACAATTAATTAAGACAACAGTGAATCCCCACAAAAGCAAGGTTCACCTTCCGCGCCACCGCTTAGCTGAGCTTTTTACATGATAATTTTTCAATTGGTTTTTACAGTGTACAGGTATATATGAATTTACAGTTCCGTGCCTTTAGTGTAGTACTATGTTGTGCCACAGCATACGAGGTAACACTGAGATCTACTGGAAGAGATGCAGCATAGTAGAAAAAGAAGACGAGTATGTCAGTATTACAGTAAACTTTAACTGGAAGTGATAAATAAACTGCTTAAAAACTGCTTATTTGGAGAACTGTGCAAGTGGGAGTCTTCTTTTTGTGTCCTCAAAGTGATGTTATACATTCATTCATTCATATTCATCGTCCATACCGCTTATCCTCACTAGGGTTGGGGGCGTGTTGGACCCTATCCTAGCTGACAGCGGGTGAGAGGTGGGGTACACCCTGAACTGGTCGCCAGGCAATATATACACAAACAACCACTCGCACTCACATTCACACCTTTTAGGCAATTTAGAGTCTTCAATTAACCTACTGATGTTATACAATGGTCTCCCATTTCTTGACAGTGAGAGAGTGAGAACAGATAGCCTCTCTATATCACATATTTTCAGCTACTGCAGTTAGTCCAGAGAAGCATCCACGCATCTTTACCTTTGGGATCTACAGCCTGAATCTCATCTGTGGCCTTGCAAGGCCGGCTGGCTCCAAGTCGGTTCAGGGCTCGGACTCGATAGGAGTACCACTTGCCCTCAATCAAACCCGTGACTTGGCATTTGAGCTCCGGGACAAGATCCCCGCAGGGCTCCCACCGTTCGGTTCCTCTCTGGCAGCGGTCGACATTGTAGCCACGGATGCCACTGCCACCATCATACTTCGGAGGCTCCCAGGTCAGGAAGATGCTACTAGCCGACTTGTCTCTCCATCTCAGGTTCTCTGGAGGGTCGGGGACAGCTGGTGAAAAAAAAACAAACGGAGGTTACAGATAGTCATTTTTTTAGTGTATTTTGTGCTTCTTCAGTACTTGAGGTCAAAAATAAACTATTTGGTGACTCACTGGCGGGAGAGGAGACATTGACAGGCTCGTCGATGTATGCTGGTTCTCCAGGTCCACACTTGTTGCATGCTGTAACCTTGAACAGATACTCTTTGCCTTCAATTACGTCAGTGACAGTCGTCTCCAAATCTTGGATGCCTGAGGCCACCTGACAGAGAGACAGGAAGGGTGATTGGGTATGGTGTGGTAAACGGAGATGTTACTGCCAAGAACTTTAGAACTGTTGTACCTTGACCCATGTCTTGCGGGAAACCTCTCGTTTTTCCACTTGGTAGCCAGTCAGAGGACTTCCTCCGTCGTGCTCTGGAGGGTCCCAGCTCAGTTGAACGTGCTCGCGGGTCACTTCCGGAACCTTGAAGTCCTTTGGTGCACTGGGTGCAGCTGGAATGCGACAGTGACAAACAAAATGTTAGCATAGGTGATTCTTGCTCATATTGGAAAAACAAAGCATCTGGTGTTCCTACCAATGACATTGACTTCAATCTCTCCGGAGACAGATGAGACATCATTCTCCAGCTGTAGGGTGTAGGTGCCTTTGTCTGGACGGACGCTCGGAGTAACCACCAGCTCCGCAAACGTAGACCTGGTGGTCACCGTGATGCGGTCATCCGCATCGGTCAGCTCTTTCTCCCCGAACGTCCACTTGGCGACAGGGAGGGGATATCCAGTGATGGGGACTCTGATGGTGAGGGGATTTGGGACGATCACCTCCAGGCCGTCTTTGAACCCGCTCAGGTCCATGGTAGGTCCGACTGGAAAGTAGCGGAAACAAAGTGGTGTCAGGTGACGTGACGATCAACTGAAGGAAGTAAAACTGCTGTTCGTCAAACTCACTGTGCGGGTCATCGGCCAGCAGAGGTCCAATGACGTTGGATGGGTCTGAGATTCCAGCTGCATTTTCTGCAAATGCTCGATAATTGTAATTTGTTCCATATTTGAGTCCAGACACCTGAAAAAAAAACTTATATGAAGTTGATTCTACATAATGTAATCAAAGCATTTCTATTGTGTTTCTAGACATCGTCTAGGTCTTCGTACATTATAGACGAGGTCGGGGCAGAGACGGGTGTTGCAACGGAGCCACTTATCAGTTCCGTCCTCACAGCGCTCAAGGATGTATCCGGTAATCATGCTGCCGCCATTACTCAGCGGAGTCTCCCAGCTCAGCTGCACAGAATTCTTGTTCTGGTTCTGCCAGACCAGGTTCTGAGGCGGGCTGGGACGCTCTGCAGGTGCCACGTCAAATATGAATATGACACCACAATTCACACTCAAATCACCAGAAATAAATTAAATACAAAAATGTAACGAATAAAAAAGTCCCAAACTTGAACACACCGATAGCATCCATGATCTTGATTGGTTGTGTTGCGGCACTCGGCTTTCCGACGCCGGCTTTGTTCTCTGCCTTGACTCTGAAGATGTACTCTTTGTTCTCAATGACGTCATTGATGACAGCACTCAGCTCGTCGGCTTTTGTCACCTGGACCGGCGACCACTTTACAGACGTCCTGTCACGTAGCTCGATGATATAAGAGGTGATGGGGGAGCCACCATCTGACTCGGGCGGCTCCCAGGATACGGTGCAACCAAACTTGGAGATGTTCCCCACGATCACGTTGAGAGGAGCATCAGGAACGTCTGCCGACCGACCACAAGAGAAACAAGTCAGAAGGACCCAAAACTCAACCTCAACAAGAAACAAGAGAATGCAATTTGTGTAGAAATTTTGTGTGAATACTGAAAAACTAAAGGTGAACTGAAATGCTGTGGACTTAATTGAATTGTTGAAATGTAGAATGTGAGATTTGAAGTTGGAATGATTTGAATTGGTGGTGAAATGTGGGAGGAGTAGAACGGCGAAAATCGGTGAAAAAATAAAAATCAGATTTTTTTGGAGAGGGATAGAATAACATACAGTATGTGTGAATGCTCTTAATAAATATTTCAAATGAATAAATATGTGTAAAAATTTCATATAAATAAATAATATTTGCTATGAAATAATTCATACCAAACTTGTTCTTGGCCTGGACGGGTTTGTCCGTCTCTACGAGGGGACCGCTGCCAACTCGGTTTCGGGCGCAGACTCTGAAGAGGTACATAGAGTCCTTCTGGAGTCCGGTCACGGTGTACTCTGGACTCTCAGCGTGCTGCGTGGCCAGCGTCCAGGTCTTGCGTTTCACGTCTCGTCTGTCCACCACATACTCGATGACTTTGCTTCCGCCATCATTTTCCGGTTCCTCCCATGCCAAGCTCACTTCGCCGTCAGAGGTGTCAACCACCTGTAGGTTCTTCACAGGCCCTGGGACATCTAGGGTCCGGAGAGACAGAGATTTCAGTTCAGCTGTGATTGTAGAACTTAAGGTAAATTAAGGCCCACTGCACACCGAGCCACAGGACCCAATCCGACTGAACTGGACAATCGCTAACAATATACAGTCGGTGACTTACCCTTGAGCACCTGATGACCTGCTGCAACATAATAACTGTGAACCCTGGTGTTCTTATCATGATAATATTTATTGAACCACAAACAACATTTCAAGGAAAAAGCCGCTTGAAAGCTGGATTGTAATCATATGAAGGGAGGAACAGGAGAAAGGAAAGGAGAGAGTGTTGATATTTGAGACTGTTGGCAATGACATCCCTATTCATTGACTGCAATTTGGCAACTGAGACTCTCCACACGTTACTTTCTAGCCACAGGTATGTATGAAATTATAAATCTAATGAAATATTATTGTAAAACAATATACTATATATACACTGGATCACTGCATACTTGGGATTTGGCATTCACAAAATCCCATATTTGCGGATTTGTTTTGGAACCTATACTCAGTTATTTGCTAAAAATGTCACCTATTCACTATTTTTGTGTTCAGGCAAACCAATAAAAGTATTGCTTTGGCGTCAGTGTGTAGAATCTTGGTGCTGCTGTTGTTAGGTTTAATTCAGTGAGTGTTTTTTCATCTACGTTTGAGATGTCCTGGTTTGCTCGACCGTCTTTGAATGCATCTCGTGCGCAAAACTGAAAGGGCGTTTTTGTGTCTCTCGCGATCCGATGATAATAGCCAGTGTAGTCGACTTTGATGTTACAATTTGCCAGTTATTATTGTGTGTAAATGCTAAAATGGGGGTTTGAGTGAATACCATTTGTGTAAAGAGCTGGTGTTTGTCCATGCTAGTTAATTCTATTGATGAGCTTCAAGTGAAAGGGGTATGTTTGTGTTAAATAATTAAACTAATACATCCTGATGTTTAAATATCAGTTGCATAGATGCATGATGTTGAAGTTTTACTGATCATTCTTTGTCTGTGTTGTTAAAGACCTGAGTAAATAAATGATTCAAAACGGAATATCATTCTCCATTTTCTGTGCTTTACCAACATCTGGCATGTGTAGGCAATTAAAACCCCCTTTTAAGTGGGGCCATCAATTACATAGCCCTACCGCTGTTCGCGGTAGGGCTCGGTCTCTATCCCCCACCAATAGTGGAGGTTCACTGTACTATATATACTGTATTGTATTGCTTGGCGGCGGCAAAGTGGATCTGGCTTGGTACTTGGAAAAAACGTTTTGGAGACGGATCTTATTAACATGATACAACATATTTTTAATGGCTGTTACATCTGTGACATTGCCACGGTGCTAACCTGCAGCAGAACTATTTGCCAACAGTCAGTCACTCGTGAAAACTAGTTGCACAAACACATACACTGTGCCTCAGTACTGTGGTGTGGGTTGCGTGGCTCGATGTGTGTTTGTGGGCCTTAGTTTCCAAGCGCTGAAAAATCTTACCAATGACATCCAGGTTGATGAAGGCTTCACCCTCTCCGTGTTTGTTCTTTATGATAACCTTGTAGCGACCCTCGTCAGACTTTCTGGGGTCCTTCATGCGGTACTCTGTGCAGTCGGGAGAGGTGTAGACGCTATCCTGGGGCAGACTTAAGTTGTCGTACAGCCAGTCGGCCTTAGCTTGAGGGTAGGCGCTGTAAGGAACTGCCATGACCAGGGGCTTCCCTGCATCTGTGACGTAGTTTTGGTCTGTGGTCTTTATCTGGGGCATCGCTGCAGAAATGAGACCAGGAGAAGCCGTGAGAAAGACCAAAACCAAAAAGACATCAACTCGGAAAGAATGTAAAAAACTGGAGCTATGGAAACGCAACAATTAAAAAACATAATAAAAAAGCCCAAAACACATTGACATGCTCACATGCTAACCCTGGTTTTCATTGTTTCTTACCCGCCAGCTCCAGTTTGGCCTTGGCATCTTTGCCCTTGACGATGACTCTGTACTCGCCCTGGTCTCGAGGGCGGATCTCGCAGACCTGCAGCCTGTGAACTTTACCTTCACTCATCATCTGGTATTTGTCACCCTGCACAACGGTCATGTTGTTCCTCAACCACTTCACTTCCACTCTGTCCTTGTTTAGCTCCACCTCGAATACCACATCTGAGCCGGGCGGCTCAAACACGTCCTGTGGCGGCCTGATGATCTCCACCGGGGTTTCTGTATGGCGCAAGTGAAGACATGAGATTGTGGACATCAGAAGAAGTTGCTACAGAGTGTCTTGTGACAGTCTCACCTTCAACAAAGAGCCTGGCTCTGGATCGCTTGTCTTCAGTGCCGCATGCATACTCGCACTCGTCATCTGGCCGGCACTCTTTGATACGTAAGTAGCACATATTTCCATCTTTTTCAAATGAGTATCTGGGAGAAGACAAGTTATTTTAGAGGTTGCAATTTGTGCAGAAAATGTGTGTGAATGCTGAAGAGCTGAAGCGGAACTGAAATTCTGTGGAATTCATTGAATTGTTGAAATGTAGAATATGAGATTTGTTGAAATGGTGTGAATCGGTCAAGAAATGTAAAAGTAGGCCGTAAATGTGTAAAATATTTCTTCATTTAGGAATGTTACTGTGACAATTTGGGATGTTTTGGAATGGGAATAGTTCCCAAGACATATTGGATGATCTGAACATTTTGAAGTTTGAATCAGTCAAGAAACATGGAAGTAGGAGGTCAATGCATAATTTAAAAAAAAATAATTTGGGAATTTTGCTGTAAAAATACTGGGGAAAAGTGGATTTTTTGGAAAGTAATGCCAAATATTCCACGACAAGTAGTGTCCTGAAATCTGTAACTCTTTTGAAGTTTGGACTGTTCAAATAGGTTGAGAAATGCGGTAGAATAATAATAGTTTTTGCGGTGCAGAATCACATACAGTATGTGTGAATGCTCTTCAGCAAGTGTCAACAACTGCAGATACTGTATGCAAGCACCTGGCTCCTTCTCTGATCTCGCGTCCGTCCCTGTACCAATTGACCTCGGCTTTCTCTTTGGTCAGCTTGCAGGTGAACTCAGCATCCTCGAACTCAGTGATGGTCTGGTCCTTCAGGTGCATGGCAAAGTCAGTGGGCACCTCGCTGATGATCAGCTCGGCCGTGGACTTGTCGTCACCGGCCACCACGGTGTACTCGCCCTCGTCCACCAGCGTACAGTCCTTGATAGTCAGTGTGTGCTTGTCTTTGTCCACCCGGTAGACATGGTGCTTGTTGAAGACAACCTCCTCGCCGGCCTTGATCCACTTCAGAGTTACGTTGTGGCGGTTGACCTTGCACGAGAAGCTGACTGTCTTCTTCTCCTGAGTGTCCACATCCTCCAGAGGAACAACAATCCTCAAACGCTCCTCTGAGGACACAAACATCAGATTCTGAGCTAAAACCCAGGTCACTGTCTAAAATATGTTTCTGAAATGCTAACACGCTAACTGAAGCTAGAATGGGAGGCTCACGAGGATGACTTACCTTTCACGACAAGGCCGCAGGAGCTCGTGGCCTGCTCTCCTCTGTGATTGCTCAGGTGAACGCTGTATTTGGCTTGGTCCCCCTGCTGCGCGTCTCTGATCCTCAGTGAGAAGATATTGTCTCGCTGGAACATTACATACTTGCTGCTCTCGAAAATGGTCTCGTCGTTCTTCAGCCACTTGGCCTTGGCGCCCTCGTTATTCACCTCGCAATTCAGGACTACTTCCTGGCTTTCGCCGGCATCTGTGTCTTTCAGTGGTGTGATGATCTTCAGTTTCTCTGTAGGCCACCAGGTGATATTGCAATTAGCCTCATGCTAAAGTGCTCAACTGTAGCCAGGGTTGTTTCCTGCATATACACTTTGGAGGTGGCCATCGACGCCAAATTATGGACCATCTCGGGAAGCTCTGACATCATGAAAACTGTTATCTGTCCAGCGTAATTTTTTAAATTGCCATTGTGGTTTCGCTATATCAAAAAAAGTTGGAAAATGTAACTGACTCACTGAAATGGTGTTTGTTTATGGGGGCAAGTTGTGCGAATGGTAAGCATGGTATCGCCTCTACCAGAATTTGGGCCAGGAAAAACCCTGGTTGCATTACTTTTTGTAGTTACTTACCAAGTACAGTGAGCTGGGCGCTGGCTCTGGTGGCTCTGATCATTACCACGTACTTGCACTCGTCACTGAGCTCACAATTCTTGATGACCAACATCCTTCTCTTTCCGTCACTGATCAACTGGTACTTGTCCTCGGCCTCCAGCTCCTTGTCATCTTTCAGCCATTTGACCTCAAAGGTGTCCTTGGACACGGTGCAGGTGAACTCGGCCTTTTCACCCTCTACCACCTCCACGCTGCGAGGCCTGGACAGGAACTCAGCTGCCAGTTCTGGAACAGCAGAACAGAGAGAGAGACTAGTTTAGACCAGACAAGATCAGTTCAGATCAGAAAACTTGTAAGTCAAGGTACCACTGTACGAGAAAATTGACTTAGGAGCTTGGTCACAAAAAGAATTAACCTCCTGAGTCAAGGTATCACTGTATGAGTAAATTGAGTTCGGACCTTGGTCATAGAACAAATTAAACTCATAAGTCAACGTACCACTATATGAGTAAAATGATTTATGAGCTTGGTCACAGATCGAATGAAACTCATTAGTCAAGGTCCCACTGTATGAGTAAATTGAGTTACAAGCTTAGTCACAGAATGAATTGAACTTGTAAGTCAAGGTACCAGTCTATTTTGAAACAACAGTGATAAGACACGAAGTGAAAGTGTGTGTACCGTTAATCCTGAGGTTTCCGGAGGTTCTGACCCTGGGACTGAGCCTGCAGTTGTACTCTCCGGCGTCGGGCATCTTCAGGTCCTGAATGAGGAGGATTCTCCTTCTGCCATCCAAGATGTGCTCGTAGCGGCCGCCCTCCGGCAACTCCTCGTCGCCCTTGTACCAGGTGACATCGGCGTCAGGTTTGGAGACTTCACAGATGAGCTTCACGCTGTCTGTCTCAGTTCCTTCCACGTTGGACAGGTTCTTGGTGAACCTGGCCTCCTCCTCTGTGAGAGACCACCACCAGCTTGAGTCACATGTCCTCACTCATTGTTATGTTCTGCTGGTTCTCCTAGTGCAGTTATTCTCAAAGTGTTACCACTAGTGGTATGCGGGCTCTCTCTAGTGGTATGCAATAGAATCAATGAATTAATCAAACAGTGCATAATGTTACAGTCGCTTTATTTATTTTTTTATTAATCTAGAAAATGTTTTACTTTTGATGTACAGTAGAGTACATTTGTAAGTATAATTTAGTTGTATTTAACTTTTAAGTACAATACATTCAAATTTAATCTTTCAAGACTGTTTTGAAACACTTATTTAAGTACAATTTTCATTTACTTTTATGCGCAATACATTAATCTAACATTTAACATCTAATCATTATTATTTTTTTATTTTCCTTTATTAAGAACAGTGTTAATGTTCAAACGGAATATAATTTTACAGTGGCTTACAATAACATTAAATATACTTTTTAGTCAGAACACATCTTGCTTTTGATAAACACTTATTACTCACAGCTGTAATTTAATGTTAGTCATGATGGCAGTACTCGAAGAACGAAGTATTTTTGAGGTGGTACTTGGTATAAAAAGTTTGAAAACCACTGAAGCCAGCATCACTCTTCTTACCAATGACAGTAAGCATGCCAGAGGTCTTGGAGGTCTTGGCATCACACTCGTACTCGGCCTCATCGTCCAACACTGACCTGTGGACAACGAGGACGTGTTGGCGTCCCTGAGCGATAATTTCATACTTCTTCCCTTTTCGGATTTCACTTCCGTCCTTAAACCAGGAGACCTGTGAAGAGAAAGGGGGAGGTAAGATGGTGAGCTGGTTATACATGAAGGGGGACGACAATGACTGAACGAAGGCGGCGCTACAATGAAGGCACAATGGTGACTAAGCATACCTTGACATTCTCTCTGGACACTTCACACTCGAACCTAGCAGATTCCTTCTCTTGCACCTCCACATCATGGAGTGGCTTGGAGAACTCAACCTGGAGAGCTGTGGGCAGAGACGCAGAAGTTAGACCATCTCAGTCTTTAACTGAGGGGTTTGTAAACCCTGAAGAGCGTTAGCCGGATCTCTCTGACAGATTCCTGTGAACCTCCAGCGAGAGTTTCAGTTTCTGGTGGATTTCTGACTTAAAACTGAAAGCTCTTCCCTCCATATAACAGGAAGTGAGCCCCACTAAATTCAGATAGTCTGTTAGGCCACCTTAGTCCTTAACTGAAGGGTTCATGAAAGTCTCCTCGTGACCCCTAAAAAGCATTTCATGGATCCCCGAGATAGATTCCTGTACAACTCCAACTAGAGTTACTACAGGCTTTTTCCTAAAACTGAAATTTTTGACCTAAAACTGAAAGCTTTTACTCCAAAGAATGGTAAGTGAACCCCACGAAGTCCAGATAGTCAGTAAGACCACCTCATTATTTAATTTAAGACCCAGTAAACTAATTTTTGTGTGTTTTTTTTTAAAATACATTATGTTTGAAGTGTACTGAAAACGTGCAAAGACAGAAAAATTTAGTACCAAATTGCTGAGATATTGCATTAAACTCTTTTTCACTTTCTCAGTCGACCAGATATTTTGAGCGGGGTTAAAACAAGGCCAGATGACACAAGCTGGCCTCTGGCATGAGTCGTCTCTCCCCTACTATATAAGTATCAAGTGCCCTTATTCCATGCAATTGCCACTTCCTTATTGATAATAACTTGGGCCATTTCTAACACTGTAGCATGCAGTTGGCCATCAACCTGTGCCAAGAACCTAAAAAAAAAATGCATCTTCCATGAAGTGTTACGTGTTATTTTGACTACAGTGTCTCTGTTGTGTGCGCCCAGGCGCGGCGTGCAGCAAGGTAGTGGAGAACTGTATGGATCCATAGCCCTGCGCCAGCGGCTACAGTAGCAGCCTGCGGTCCGGCGCACTGGCGTTGGGGCCTGTCCAACTCACCACAGCAGTGACCCGCGCGGGCCCTTACAACAGAGACACTATAGGGAAAGATAACTGTTTATTACATACACTAGGTCACAAGCTAACTTCGTTTTGTATCATGTGCTTGTTAACAGCGACACATCAGGAAAAGGTAATTGTTTAATAGACACAGCTACAGTCAGCTTGTGGCTGCGTGTGGCTTTGTGAGCCACAAAGTTTCACAGATACGTATGTGATTGAAAGCTGAATGTTCCGCGGAGCGCACTCAGCGGACATGCCCACTCAGCCCTGCAGCTGCAAGGCGGGCTCTATTTTTCCTGAGTTTGGATTTGGAATGGTGGATTTTTTTAGTCATTGAAATTTGACAGACTTGGTAACAACACTTTTCACTGTGGTGTGTCAATTATTTTTGGTCATTTTACTCAATTGTTAAGGGGTTTGCGAAACTCTCCTAGTAAACCATGACAAGCGTTTCCCGAATTTCCCTGATGGAATTTGGTGGAACTCCAACTACAGTTTGCAGTTAATTTCTGACTTAAAACTGGAAGCCTTTCCCTGCAGAGAACTGGAAAAGAATCCAACACAACTCAGTCCTTAGAGCTTCTTCTAAACATGTTCTCAAACGTTTTACCTCCCGTACACTCTGGAGTGTTGGTCGTCAAGTTTATTTGTATATCCCTTAATCACAAAAGAGTCTCAAAGGGCTTACTCATACTCGTATTTAACGTTGAGGAACCAAGAAATCTGTAATTCTTTGGTTGGTGAACTCCAACAAGAGTTAGATTTTTTCGTGACAACCTGAAAACAAGAAGTGAACCCCACTAAATCCAGATTAACACAGCTCAGTCCTTGGAATTTGTTCTAAACTGGTTCTCAAAGGTTCTATATCCTGTGTACTTTTGAAGGGGGCTAGGTACTCATGTTTAACGTTGCGGAAGGGGGAAGTCTTGAATTCTTTGGTGGTGGAACTCCAAAAAGAGTTTTAGTTTTTGGTGACTACCTGATTTAAAATTTCAAAGCTTTTACCTGAGAACAGGAAGTGAACAGAGAGCCCCACTAAGTCAACTAGGTCCGGTTCTTTGGAGCTTGTCTAAAACTGGTTGTATTTCCCATGTAGCACTGATAGGTACTCACGTTCAACATTGAGGAAGCAGGAAGTCTTGAATTCTTTGGCAACACAAGAGTAGGTTCTAGAGTCATCCAGGGTGCATCCATGGATGAGCAGCATCCTCTTGCGTCCATCTACAAGAACCTTATACTTTTTGTTCTTGTGCATCTCTTGTCCATCTTTGAACCACTGCACCTCGGCGTTGTCCTGTGAGACTTCACACTCCAGGGTGACGGTGGCCTCCTCCTCCACCGTCTGGTCCTCCAGCGGCTTGGTGAACTCCACTGGCGGCTCTGACCAAAACAACACCAAATCACTTTCAGTGTCAACCCAGGACGGGCTACCCGTCACCTATTGGCTTTTGGCGCGGCACCTTTGACGATGAGTCTGGCTTCAGTCTGGCAGTCTTTAGTCGTGAGTCGGACTTTGCCCGCTTCATTTAGCTGGACGTCCCGCAGGGTCACGCTGTGGACTTTACCCTCCGACTTCAGTACCACCTGCAGATCACAGCGAGAATGTCAGCCCTGAACGCCGCCTGTAATTATGTTTATTACATGTCTCATGTATAGTAACTACGATACCTCTATTAAGTGTAATTACTCATTGTTTTTACGTGTGTTAAGTGCTTATTGTGCCTATTGCATGTTAATGTTTACAATAGAGTATGAGTAATGCACAATAATTGTTCATTTTGTCTCTTGCGTGTTTTTTGTCGAATGCATGTTATTTGTTACACATCCATCAATTGTTCATGGACTATGCATGTTATAACATATTTATTACATATCTAGGGTTGGCGTTACATACCTAATACATAATTATTACATCTCAGCTCAACTTAGTTGTATTAATAGGGCACTTTAAAAACAACAGCTGAAACAAAGTATATGAAAATCGAACCTAAAATATAAAACAATTAAACATAAGACAATTAAAAATAATTACAGTAAACACTAAAACAAGGGCAGAGTCTAGGGGTGTGTTTTTTTTTTTTTTTTTTTTTGGGCCTATTTTCACGTATTTTCATGTATTGCGGGTAGGTCCGGCATGTATCCACTGCCATAAACCATATTCCAAATTCTGACAATTTGAATTTACGTTTTTTTTTCAGTGATTATCAGTAGTGTGTTGTGTGACAGTGTCTGCATGACAGTATTGTCTTCCAACAGCTGCTGTGCTTCATCCCCAATTTAAAGTGTAGCACCTCTGAAGCTAAAACCCGAGCCTTCACCTCTAAAATCCTTATCCTGCTCACATTGACTCAGACATTTTCAGTGGTAAGTGTAAATTGCATGTTCAGTTACAAAAGAACGCATGAAAAACAGAAAACATTTGATATAATGTGTCGTGTGGTCTTGGGTTTTCTTGTGTTGCGTTGTGTTCTGTTGTCTTGTGTTGTCATGTGTCGTGTTTTCTTGTGTTACGTTTTCTTACTTTTTGTTGTGATGTTGTCGTGTGGTGTTGTCTTGTATTATCTTGTGCTGTCTTGTGATGTGCTGTGTTTTGTGTTGCATTGTTTTATCTTATGATGCGTTGTCTTGTGCTGTTTTGTCTTATTTTCTCATGTGGTGTTGTGTTATGTTGTTTTTTGTTATACTATCATGTGTTGCCTTGTCTTTTGATGTTTGTTGTTGATTTACAGTGCGACCAGAAAAAGTATTCACACCCCTTCACTTTTTCCACATTTTGCTATGTTACAAACGTATTCGAAAGCAGATTTGGGATCTGATCTGATTTGAACATAATAGGTACATAAGTATTCACACCCTTGGCTTAATATTTTGTCGAAGCACCTTTGGCAGCAATCACAGCCTCAAGTCTTCTTGGGTATGTCTCTCCGAGCTTGGCACACCTGTTTTGGGGCATTTTCTCTCAAGGTCAGTCAGGTTGGATGGGCAGCGTCGGTGGGCAGCCATTTTTAGGTCTTTCCAGAGATGTTCGACTGGATTCAAGTCCGGGCTTGGCTGGGCCACTCAAGGACATTCACGGGCTGCTCCTGAAGCTGCTCCTTTGTTATCTTGGCTGTGTGCTTTGGGTCATTGTCATGTTGGAAGGTGACTCGACGACCTAGTCTGAGTTCCAGAGCACTCTGGAGCAAGTTCTCTTGAAGAATTTCTCTATATTTGGCAGCTGTCATCTAACCGTCTATGCAGACTAGTCGCCCAGTTCCTGCAGCAGAAAAACAGCCCCACAGCATGATGCTGCCAACCCCATGCTTCACAGTAGGGATGGTGTTAGCCAGGTGATGAGCAGTACCTCTCCTTCTCCAGATATGACGCTTGCAATTCAAGCCAAAAAGTTCTATTTTGGTTTCATTATGGAATTTTGTTTCTGCAGGTCTGATAATTCTTAAGGTGTCTTTTGGCAAACTCCTAGCAGGCTGCCATGTGCCTATTAGTGAGAAGTGGCTTCCGTCTGGCCACTCTACCATAAAAGCCTGATTGGTGGAGTACGTTAGCAATGGTTGACCTTCTGGATGGTTCTCCTATCTCCACAAGGGAACACTGGAGCTCCGCATTAGTGACCACAGGGTTCTTGTTTACCTCTCTGACCAAGGCCCTTCTTCCCCACTTACTCAGCTTGGTCGGATGGCCAGATCTAGGAAGGGTCCTGGTGGTTCCAAATTTCTTCCATTTGCAAATAATCGAGATCACAGTGCTTTTCCGGACCTTCAATGCTGCTGAAATTATTTTGTATCCTTCCCCAGATTTGTGCCGTTCTCGGAGGTCTGAAGACAGTTCCTTAGACTTGGTTTCTGCTCTGATATGCACTGCCAACTATGAGGCCTTATTTGGACAGGTGTGTGCCATTCCAAATGATGTTCAATCAACTGAATTTACCACAGGAGGACTCCATTCAAGTTGTAGAAGCATCTTAAGGATGATCAGTGGAAATCAGACGCACCTGAGCTTAAGTTTGAGTGTCATAGCAAAGGGTGTGACTAGTTATGTTTTTTATAAAATTACACAAATGTCTGAAAATGTTTTTACTTTGTCATTATAGGATATTTTATGTAGATTTTTTTTAAAAGAAAACTATACTCAAATCAGGTAGAACGGTGGACGACTGGTTAGAGCGTCTGCCTCACAGTTCTGACGACCGGGGTTCAATCCCCGGCCCCACCTGTGTGGAGTTTGCATGTTCTCCCCGTGCCTGTGTGGGTTTTCTCCGGGCACGCCGGTTTCCTCCCACATCCCAAAAACATGCATGGTAGGTTAATTGACAACTCTAAATTTCCCGTAGGTGTCAATGTGATTGCAAATGGTTGTTTGTTTGTATGTGCCCTGCGATTGGCCGGCAAACAGTTCAGGGTGTACTCCGCCTCCTTCCCGATGACAGCTGGGATAGGCTCCAGCACGCCCGCGACCCTAGTGAGGAGAAGCGCCTCAGAAAATGGATGGATGGATGGATGGATGGATACTCAAATCAGCTTTAGAATTAAGTCTGTAACAGCAAAATGTGGAAAACGTGAAGGGGCGTGAATACTTTCTGGTGGCACTGTATTTATACCTGTTCTGTGAAGCACTTTGTTTTGCGTTAAGTATGAAAGGTGATTTACAAATAGTAAAAAATATATATATATATTGATTTTCTTGTCTTTTAATGTGTTGCATTTTGTTGAACATGTAACATCAGTGTAGATCCTGTAACCTGAGTTAAGCCCAGAATGAAACTAATGGTGCTTTCTTTCCTTGAGAGCATAACAGCGTTAAAAAAGCTCACGTGTGAAAGTTGGGTGGCCACCTGCCACCTGCCACCAGCTCCGTGGCTGCCGTTAAAAATAGACGCAGAAGAGCTGGCTCGCCAATACTGGCCCACTGCCGGCCAGCAGTGCCTTATAAGCACATGCCAAAACCAGCCACAACAACACAAACAGGAAGTACTAGAAAGGACAGCGGCAAGCAGCAGACTCACCCGGTCGCCAGGCTCCACCTTGACACCCTCCAGGAACCACTCCACGGGGACATCCTCGTAGGATAGCTCGCACTCGAAAGTGGCTGTCTCGCCAGCTGTCACCATCACATCGCTGAGCGGTCTCGTCAGTCCCACCATTCGGGCTTTGGAGCGAGGAGAAGACATGCTGGGTAAGGAGCAGTCCGCTATCCAGCCTCCATTGGGCCAAAGAACCCCCCCCCCCCCCCCCCCCCCCCAAAAAAAAAAGTTCCTGAGAGAAGTCCTCAGGGCTGATTACTCAGGGCGGCTGCTGGAAGTCTGCGGGACAACTGCCAGCAAGTCCCCAATCGTTCGGCACGGGGTGGCCGGCTCATTAGCATACGACCTAGGTCATTTCCCGACCCGGCCAATCAGCCCCTAGATGCGCAGGATAAGGCTTGCCACTTCCAAAATAACCACGGGACCCTATTGGGGCACAAGGGAGGGGTGGGGCGAGTCTGCTCCTGTCAGTCACCTGCCACAAATCTTTTCGATAAGGAGAATGTGGACCCCTGAGTGCTTACCCAACATCCCGGGTGTCATAACTGCACTTGGATCGACATGTCCACTACAGATTAATTATTACATATTACTCATTACTCATACAGTAACTATATATGTGTGTATATGTATATATACACACAGACACACACACCCACATCCATTTTCTGTACTGCTTATCCTCACTAGGGTTGCAGGCGTGCTGGAGCCTATCCCAGCTATCTTCGGGCGAGAGGCGGGGTACACCCTGAACTGGTCACCAGCCAATCGCAGGGCAGAGATGAATGAAACAACCATTCCCACTCACATTCACACCTACAGGCAATTTAGACTCTTCAATCAACCTACCACGCATGTTTTTGGGATCTGGGGGGAAATCGGAGTAGCCGGAGAAAACCCACGCACATTATTAACACTATTAAGTCTTCCTTATTGATGTCACTTGCATGCTTCTAACATATTTATTACATGTACAAATAATTGTAATTATTACACTCTAATTATTATTATTATTATGATATTATTACTGTGTTTTGCATGTTTAGAACATGCTATTACATGTACAGTACATTAGATGTGGCTTATTACAAGTCTATGGAGTGTTTATTGTTGATGTCCACTTCATGCTTATTACAAATTTATTACATGTGCAAATAATTGTAACTATTACACACATTTTTTTCATTACGCATGGGAATTATGTAAGTGTATTGCATTACTTAATTACTTAATTACTACTTATTTACACATAATTTGGTTGTTTATGGCATGTTGAATACATATGTTCTAAATTTTGGTTTAACTGTGACCTCCCCCAAATTCCATACCACAACCACCAAATGACCCAAATAAACACACATATCCATCGATCTATTGATCCAGTTTCTATGCTATGGGCTGAAGTCTATCCCGGCTGACTTTGAGCGAAAGGCGGGGTCAGGTTGCAGGGCACATACAGGGCACTTATAGACAAACAACCATTCACACTCACATCCACACCTATTGACAATTTGGAGTCTTCAAAGAATCTAACGTACATTTTTTTGAATGTGGGAGGAAGTCGAAATACCCGGAGAAACCCCACACGGGAGGCAAGATTCGAACCCTACATGTCAATTTGTAGTCCACCGTGCCGCGTACACACACACAGATTTTGTCACCTTTGACACGGAGCTGAGCAGACGACTTGGCATTCGCAGCGGCGAAGTCCACGCCTCCCGCCATGTCCTTGCGACAATTGAAGAGGATCAAGGTGTGCTTTACACCTTCCTCCTTGATCTCCACGTCCTGAGGGCCAACAAGAGGTGGGTGGCGTCACAAGACAGCGCTTGCAAGAAAAGAAGCTGGCGAGGGGCGAGGAAAAGCTCACGGCAGACGGGTGAAGGTTCTCGCCCTTCAGCTTCCAGGTGGCGTGGAGGTCCTCCTCGGAGATCTCTGTCTCAAACTTGGCCATCTCTGTCTCGGTGACTTCCACACTGTAGAGCGGACGCATCACCTTGATGTTGCGCTCTGCGCGCGTGGAAAGATGGTAGTATTAGTACAAACGGAAAACCATAAGAGATTCTTGCTGTGGCCACACTGAGGAGAAACTGATGATGGTCTGGAGACATCAGAACTGGACAGGACCACCAAACACCTAAAATACCATTGTGGAACTTTCCCTTCTAAACCTCTGCAGTAGAAACTTGAAAAATTAGTACGTGTAAACGGGGTTCAATTTACATGGGAGCCAATGAAGAACCCAAAAAGAACCCTTAGAAACCCTCATAGTATCTCAAAATCCCGAGAACAAATCTCATTCTAAGGAATAAATAGGAGACCACGTGGACCTGTGCCTGTAAACTTGCTAAAAAGATTCAGCGGTTGGACTCAAGTTTGTGCAAAAGCAGGAAGCACATGCACAAACTCTGGTGGACCGAACCTCCCTAAAAAAAGACGTTTAGCAGCTTCTACTTCTTAACTTCTTTGGTAGAAACTTTAAAGACGCATATTTTGGTGCCTAACGAGCACACGCGCACCCACTCAAATCCGTCTGAACAATATAAACCCTCACAGGATCTGAAAATGGAATAAAATCCCATCCCAAGGCATGAAAAGGGTGAGACCACATGGATAAGTACATATAAACTGGACAAGAGGATTAAGAGTTTGGATTTAAGTCCAATGAGACCAATCACATTTCGGAACTTCTACTTCTTAACTTCTGTGGTGCAAAAAGAATGTGCCCTACAACTTTGGTGCAAAACAAGGGCCATCTGCTGTCCAGACCATTAAACAGGGTTACCTGGGAGCCGCCACACCAGTTATGTGCCAATAATCAGTATCACCCCCCAACCCCACCCTCGACGATACAAACGACAAACCCCCAGAAAGGGCAGTTGAACCCCAATGAAGGGCGCCTGGGCGCCCATAAAAAGAGTAAATGCCCACCCCCCCAGGAGACAGCTTTGCACCAAACATTTGGTACCTAACCCCCACGCCGTGACAACCGAACAATCGACATGCCTCCACGAAGGGGCACCTGAACACCCACAAAGCGCACGTAAGGCCGCATTAAGTGCACATGGGCCCCCCATAAATAGATTAAAGGGTAAGGGATGCCCACTCTCGCAGTTGACAACTTCATGGCAAACAATCAGTACCTCCTCCCACCCCGGGGTAACCAACCAGCACTCAATAACTATACCCAAGCCCTGGCAAAGTGCACCTGAAGCCCCATGAAGTGGATCTAAACCCCCCCCAGTTGACAACTTTTGGTTGACTAAAAACCAAACCACCCACCCCTTTACAATTTATGTGAAGAATCGGAAGAGGGGGCTCACAAAGATGGAACCCTGCACTCAATCTGCATTTATGAGGTTGTCTTGTTCGACAGAGTTCTTACACGGTTTGAAAACTCATGACATTCACAACCACGCCAGGGGGTGATGGAATTCGGGTCTTGCATTCTGGAACAAGTCTGCAGGGGGCTGGCACGGGGATTACCTTCGATGTTGAGCTGGGCTGTGGTTCTGTCGGTGCCACAGTCACATGTGAAGGCTCCCACGTCATTCTTGGCCGCCTTGCGGATGACGAGGATGCGCTTCCTGCCGTTGGACTGCAAGAGAATGTTCTTGGAGGCAAAGATTTCGTTACCGTCTTTAAACCATTGGACCTCGCCGGTGGCCTTGCTCAGCTCACAGGAAAGCACCACCTCGTCCTTTTCGATAGCGGTGTAGTTTTGGAGCTTGAGCGTGAAGTAGAGGTCGCCCTCTGCAAGAGGATGTCGGGTTATTGGTGTTAGTGCATGGATATGATTTGGTGCATGACGACTACAGGTGTAAGCATGCGCAAATTCGAAGACTCAGGGCTGATATACTAACCCAGCACGGTGAGCATGGCCTCAGCCATCTTGTCCATGGCCTCCACCTTGATCATGGATGTATCATCGATAGAGACCTCCTTGAAGGCCAGTGTGTGGAATCTACCATCCTCTGACATGTGCACCACCTTGCTGGGGTGCAGGCGTACGCCATTTTTGTACCAAACCACCGGGATCTTTTCGTGGGAGAGTTCTACGCTGAACTCGGCCGTTTCGCGCTCCTTCACCGTCACATCCTTAATGGGTTTGAGAAACTCGAGGCGTATACCTGACAGACAGAGACTGTGTTGACACTCCAGTTGACTAATATTTGCCAAAGCCTGAAGAAGTCTGTGGAAACCACCACAGAATCTACAAATCTTGAGGGAGGAATCCGGTTTATTAATATTAAAGAGGGCGACACCATGTGGAAAAAAGGATTCAGAGGTTGTACTTCACATCATACTGAGACATTCTGTACAACTAGAACAGTTTTGGGAAAGTTCCTGTTGTGTTTCCAGTGCACCAAGCAAGCTCCAGTAACTTTACAGAGCTTGCTTTGTGGTTTTGTGTGGTACTTGTGTCCACATGGTGTACATGTACCCGTGACCACCCCAAGAACCTGCTGCACCCCTCTGAAACTTGTCAGCCGGCGCGCGAGCTGTGCACCAGGTTCGTTTCATGATGAAAATACTTTATTTTGAAAGGCATTTGGCAAATACATCTCATATGGCTTCCGGTGCTGTTGCATTTCCACCTGTCTCAACATCAGATACCTTGAATAATCAGCCTCCCTGATGTTCTCTTGTCTTCGGCCTCAAACAGGTACTTCACTTCATCTTCATATCTGGCAGATTTGACGATAAGAGTATGTTTGTTTGCGTCTTGCAGCAGCTGATATTTGTCGTCACTCGACAGTGTTTGAGAGCCTTTGAGCCAACGGAAGCTTTTGGGTTCTCTGGACACCTCCAGCTCAAACTTTGCATCGTCCTTTTCAAAGACGCGCACGTCGGCCAGTGGCGTGATAAAAGAAACAGGAATCTCTGTTGATTGACACAGAGACAATTAGTGCCGGGAGGAGGGCGGTGTTCGAAGAGGAGTTGCTGACGCTCACCCTTTACTTTCAGGTTTGCAGAGCACTTGGCGTCTGCGGCGCTAAATGAAACCTCGCCGGTCTGCGGCACCTTGCAGTTATACAGCACGAGAGTGTGCTTGGCGCCGTCCTCCACCATCTCCACGTCCTGTAGATCCCGACACACTTCTCAGCACAACGATCGGGGTAACGCGACCACCATATCACACCACACACACACACACACATACACACACACACGCACACACACGCGCACACAAGAGAAGACCTCGGGCGGTTCACATACGGGAGATGGACTCAGGACTTGGCCTTTGAGTTTCCACTTGCTATGCACGTCGTCCTCACTCAGCTCCACCTCAAAGCGAGCTGTCTCGCCCTCAAACACCTCCACGCCGTACACCGGTCGCAGCACTCGGATGTGGCGGGCTAGCATTGAAGAGAGGCCACATCTTGGTGACAAACTCGCAACACAGCGTGAAAGGTAGAGGCGTGAAAGTTAGCGGCGTGAAAGGTAGTGTGAAGGTGGCGATGATAAAGAAAATGAAGTGGGAGGAAGTGGAGCCTAGAGTATGTTGGAAAAGCTGCAAAGCGTGGCGTTAGAGGGCATAGTGCCATGGGAAAGCGCAAGAACTGCATGGTAGCAGATTGGTGGGTGGGAAGGATGATTGGGGGGGGCTGATGAGCATCCACAATAAACTGTGGACTTTACCTTCAATGTGAAGGGTTGCTGTCGTCTTGTCCGTTCCGCAGTCGCAAACGTACTGTCCCTTGTCCATGTCCACAACTTTCCTGATGATCAGCATTCTGCGTTTGCCCTCTGACTTGATGGCAACCACCTTAGAGGCCTTCACCTCTTCTTCGTTGTGGTACCAAACTACCTTGACATCTTTGTTGAGCTCACATTCTAGGACCACCTTGTCCTTCTCCACTGCCGTGTAATCCTGCAGCTTGACCGTGAAGTATGCATCTCCCTCTGCCAGGGGACAGTTGGAGACTCATGACACAAAACCTACATGACAGGGACTGAACGCTATCCAGACACAAAGATGGTGGAAGAGGACGCTGATATGTGCCCTGGACGGACAAAAGAAGCTTTACCTATGACAGTCAAGTTGGCCATGGAGGAGACTCCTTTGGCCTCAGCCTTGATCTGGCAAGTATCGTCCAGAGTCACGTCCTTGATCTCCAGCACGTGTCGCTTTCCATCCACATGCTTGAGGACCGTTCGGCTCAGGTGGATTTTATCATCGTTCCTGTACCAGGTGAGGGGAATATTTTCATGTGAGAGCTCCAGCTCAAAGCGAACTGTGCTGCCCTCCTTCACCGTTTGGTCCTTGAGCGGTGAAATCAGTTTGAGCCTGATACCTAAAACCGCAGTGTCACAACAGTTAAGACACAGACCAGGACACAAGTGTCACTGCAAAGCCATGGGTCCGCTACTTACCCTCCACTGTGAGTCTCGCCTTGGACTCTTTGCCCAAAACCTCAATCCTGTACTCGTCCTCATCGTCAAACTCGCAGCAGTTGATGACCAGCATGTGCTTCTTACAATCGTTGATGATGTCATATTTGGCATCTGGCGTAATGATGTCCCTGCCCCTGTACCACATGACCTTGGGGACGTCTCTGGTAATGGCACATTCAAATTTGGCCTGTTTCTTTTCGGGCACGCTAATGTCCTTCAGCGGTACAACAAAGTCCATTGGGATTTCTAAAGAAGTTCAGAAGGTGACACAGGTGGACACATCAAACACACGACACTAGCTATGGCGGTGAACGGCTGTCACACAGCTGCCAATTTGTCACCTAAGGACACTCTTGAGAAACAAAAGTGACAGAGGAACATAAAACCACACTACAGACATCACTGAATGTGTTTTAGGTCCAGATGGAACGGCAAACAAACACAAGTAGACAGAAAAAAACAAGAACAGGGACCGGGGGAGGCGGGAGTGGGAGGGTGGGGTGTTAACTGCAGTCGTTCTCTGTTTTTAGAGATGCCATACAACTGTCAAACCTGTCTGGAAATGAAGTTCTAAAGTCCATCCATCCATCCATTTTCTGAGCCGCTTCTCACTAGTGTCGCGGGCATGCTGGAGCCTATCCCAGCTATTGTCGTGCAGGAGGCGGTCTACACCATGAACTGGTTGCCAGCCAATCGCAGGGCACATACAAATAAACAACCATTCGCACTCACATTCACACCTATGGGCAATTTAGAGTTGTCAATTAACCTACTATGCATGTTTTTGGGATGTGGGAGGAAACCGGAGTGCCCGGAGAAAACCCACGCAGGCACGGGGAGAACATGCAAACTCCACACGGGGATTGAACCCTCAGAACTGTGAGGCCGATGCTCTAACCAGTCGGCGACCGTGCCGCAGTTCTAAAGTCCACTAATTTATTTGATTCTTGACTTTAGACCCTTTATCTGTACAGCAACCACTTGGAAACAACAACCCGTGATGGTGGCAGTTCCTTTCCAGAATCCCACAAGTACCTGCTTACCTTTCACGGTGAGCATTGCACTTGTAACAGCATTCAGCGCCTGGTATGACACCTCGCCCGCCTGGTCCAGTTGACACTTTTGAAGCTTGAGTCGGCGCACGCCACGTTCCATTTGGATGTCGCAGGTCTGGGGGAGGAACACGTTTACCAAAGCCAAGAATCTATACACACCAAGAAGAAGAATCTAGTCCATCATACCGGGGATCTCGTCAGAGGCTCCCCTTTGAGCTTCCACTGCCCTGGAATGTCGTCTTCAGATATTTCTGTCTCAAACGCAGCATCTTCCTTCTCAAACACCTCCACACTGGCCAGGGGCTTCAAGATCTCCGCCTCACGCTCTGAGAGAAGAGATTTTATCACATGAACCAAATGACAAAATATGGCAAATTAATCAAATAAGACCAGAACCTCCAAGCGTAAGTTTGGCGGAGTAGACGCGTCCCTCCACCTCCATGGAGTAATCTGACACGTCATCAGGCTGACAGTTCTTGATGGTCAGCGTCAGGTCCTTCTCGTCCTTGTTGATCTCCACCTTGTCGGAGGGGGTCAATTCCTTGTCTCCTTTCAGCCACTTCCAGTTGGGTGTGTCCTTAAACAGCTCGCACTTAAATGTGGCACTTGCCTTCGGTTTCACGTGCTGGTCCCTCAGAGGCTTTACAATCCAATCCTTAATTACCTCTGTTTTATCCAGACCAGACAGTCAGAATCCAGTTTATAGAGACTGGGAGTCTCTAGGATGAAATTGAAATACTCACCCGTCACTTTCACATTTGTCAATGTCTTCAACTCATTTTGGTTCGCCACTTCACATGAGTAGCAACCAGCATCCCCGTCACTGGTGTTCTGGATGGTCACGGCGTGCACCAGGCCGATGATATTGATCTGGAACTTGTTTTCCTGTTTCTTCAGGACCTCGCCGTTCTTCTTCCATACCACGTCCCTCTCCTTGTTTAGCTCACAGGTCAGGTAGAGCGGCTGACCCTTCACGGCCGACATCTCCGGCTCCAACTCCTTGGTCCATTTTACAGGGAGCTCTGGAGATGAGAAGGAGAGACTCAGGTGAGGTCCCAACAGATTCCGTGGCTAGCCTGCACTCAAAGATCTACTCAGAATAGGATGAACAGCAGGGAGCAACTACACACCTTCAACAATGAGCTTGGCGGTACAGTTGATTTCCTTGCCAGCGTTCTTGGCAACACAGGTGTACTCTCCGGTGTCCGACAGCTGCACGTCTTTGACCATCAACTTACGATCTTTGCCGTCAGAGGTGAACTTGTGCTTAGGGCTCTCGCGCAGGTTGCTACTGTCTTTCATCCACGATGTGACAGCAGTGGATGGCGACACCTGGCACTCAAACACAGCCGAAGAACCGATGGACTCGGCCTCCTGCAGCACTATGTCCTCCAGCTTCTTGATGAACTTGAGTGGCACGGCTTTGAGCTTGTACCCTCCAAAAGGCTCCTCTGGAGGTGGAGGAGTGCCTCTTCCGGCAGGTCTGAGGCCACGTCCTCTGCCTTCACCGGGCGACGGCGTCAGCTTGGCTGAAAGAAAAATGAAAGGAAAAATACTTTCAGGCGGGGCCGATCTTTCTTATTAAATTCAGTCAAAAACAACACTCACGTTTGAGGGCTCTTCCTCTTCCTGCTTCCTCTGCTGGTTGTCCCTCTGTTCAGAAACACAAGACATGAGCCTGTTGCACACAACATAATCTTATATGGTTTCAGTGGATGATAATGAACGTGGAGAAATGAAAGTGAATTAATGTCGTGCAACGTTGCAAAATCAAATAAAGTATGACACCGTGATGACAAGTGGACAGGAATGACATCAAAATATGACCAGTGAGGTTGAAGACCACCAAAAAGTAGTCTGGAGTGTGAGCAGTATGAAGATGGAGGCATGACCATGGGAATGAGTTGAGATTATTCCGTGCATGAAGGGTGGCTCTTTCTGCGGTCATCTCGCCTCCGAAGTCTCACCTCTCCTGGTCGCCCCCGGCATCTCCAGAGCACCCTCCTCCCCTTCACCTTCCCAGTCTTCATCAGGAACCAGTTCCCAGCCCCAGGCCTCTTCCTCCTCCGGCTCTGCCTCGTCATCCAACCTAAAGTCCTCCTCAAAGACCTCTTCCTCTGGCTGGGTGGCGACTTTTTTCATCTCGACCGCTCCAGGAGAAATTTCCATCACTACGGGAATCTTTTCTTTTGGAGGCTTTGCCACTTCTAGATCTTCTAGCGAGGGCATCTTGGGTAGTTTTTTTAGAGTGACCGCTTCTGGGGAGTCTTTAGGTGAAACTGTTTTCGGAGTCTTTTTAAGTTTATCGGCACCAGGAATCTTTTCATCTTCTTTAGTCTTCTCAACTTTTGGTGATGGTGTCTTTTTCAACTGAATTTTCTTGATCTCCTCTAAAGGTGTCAAAGCCACCTCTCTTTGGTCTTTGGGTGTGACTCCCTTTCTTAGCTTCACTGGTTTAGGCTCCTCTGGAACTTGATCCGCTTTCTTTGAAGGAGATGGCACATGGGAAGGAATCTTTTTTGCTGGAACTGGCTCAGGCTCCTTCAGCTTCTGAGACTTTTTCTCCTCTGCTCTAGGGGTCACAAGTTTCTCTGGTGTAGCATCCGACACTTTCTCCCCTGGTTTGTCGTCTGGAGAAACGCATTGCTGGAACAGGTCTTCTGTTGGTTTGTTCTCTTCAACCTCTGATGGCTTCTTCTCTTCAACCTCTGATGGCTTCTTCTCGGGTTCAACAGCTTCTTTAGAAGGGTGAGAAAAAGGCTTGAGCTTTACCTTTTCTGGTTCTGGCTCTGGCTGTACTATTGGCGTTTTCTTCAACTTTGCTGGTGCTTTAGGTTTTTCTTCCTCAGGTTTTTCCTTGGGTACTGGCTTTAGCACTTTTGCAGGGGGCCCCTTTTCCTCTTCTGGAACTTTCTCTGGTTTCTTTGGGGCTTCCATGACCGTTGTTTCTCTGGGGATCCTCTCTCCCTTCTGGAGAGCTTCAGTGTCCCTGTCTGGTGCATCATCTTTAACTTTCTTTGGCTCCTCAGTAGCTTTAACTGGCTTGTCAAAGGGTTTTAATTTGACAGGTTCAGGTTCTTCTTTATCGGAAGGCAGTTTTTTCACTTTTTTCAAGGTGGTAGTAGGAGGGGCTGGTTCCTCCTCCTTTGGAGCTTTGGGAGTTTTCTTCCACGAAATGGTTTCCTCTGGTTTATCAGCTTTTGGAGTTCCTTTCTGACGGCTCCATTTAGGCTTGGTATCTGCTTTTTCTTCCTCTTCTTTCTGTTTTGGAATATCCTGCTTTTTCTCCACCTTTGCTTTGTCACTTGGTGTCCTCTCCTCTACAGACCTCCTGGTTGTAACCATCATCTCAGCTGTGTGTTCTTCATGCACCATCTCGATAATGTCAACTTGCGTTGTCCTGGTGGCCTCCCGAAGTTTCTGCTCATTCTCAGCCTCTTTAGGTGATACTGATGGAATCTTCTTGAGTTGGACCTTTTCCAGCTCTTGCTCCACTTCTTCCCTCGTGATCGGAGTGGTTTTCCTCAGAGTCGGAAGCTCAAACGTCCCTGCCTCTTCCGTAGGAACTTTACCTTTTTTAAGCACAGCTGGTTCTGAGGCAGCACAGGTTGAAGTTACCAGAAGTCGATACAGACAGACAACATATCAGACAGTGAACTCAAGACACAAAGACTTCATAGAAACAAGAAAATGTGTGATTCTAAAAGAACTGCTGTGAGCGTAGTTCATACCTTTCTGGACTCCTGCTGGTGCTTGAACTGGTCCTTTCGTTTCATCTAAAGGTTGAAAAGGTTGTTATCAGATCATTTATTTGTGCAAATATTGGACTGAGGACCTTAAAGGCCTGGATAAAAGCATTCTGAACTCCAACAATCCAGACAACATCAAGTACAACACCAAAAACAAAGACCCTTTCCAGTGGTCCAATAAACTACCTGTCACAGAAGCCACTTTCACAGGTTTTTCTTCTTCCACAACGATCTTGGTTGGCTCTTCAGCCTTTACAACAAGCTTGACTGCTTCAACAGTAAAAAAAAAAAAAAAAAAGAAAACGAAAAAGAGAGACAGCAAAACGAGCAGAGAAAGTGTTAGTATTGAGGAGCCACCTCAAGAGCATAACAAGAGGTATTTGATACCTTGCTTGGTCATTGTTTTTTCCAGCTGTTCACCATCGTCTGACTTTTTTACTTCAACTGGTGCAGGTGCTTCGCGCTCTTCAAGTACAAGGTAAGTCAAAGTCAAAACCAAGATTTGCGTCTTAACCAGTCTACCTGAAAATCCTGTCAAGTGCTTAAGTGAGACATTCAAAGAAGTTTCTACCTTCAGGAGGAACAGCGGGCTTGGCTGCCGGTTCCTTGACTAGCGGTCGCGCCTCCTCCACTGAAGCTTGGAAGTGAAATGAAAAGACAGTCAAAGCGTCCACACAGCCGACGCCAAGAACAACAAAAAGACAGACAGACGGGCAGACAGGGACTGAAGAGGTTAATGTGCTTGGTTTGGAACAAAGTGTGATGTAAGACGTGCTGGACTGGAGAATTAGAAGAGGCGACATTAAAGTTTCTGGCTTGACAGGAGGACGGTTGTTTGTGCCCAAAGAAAATGGGTGACATGACATGAGATCCTCAAGTGATGTCTGCCAGTGAGATGGCGAAGTGCTAGACAATGACTTGTGACACTCCACACATTTCTCTTGATACCTCTGTAGACATTTTGAGACGAAAGTCCGTTTTCTTCACTGGCTGTAGTCTGCCAAGGAGCTCTTCCCCCCAGAGCTGGTTTGGGTTCATCTGTTACTGACAGTTCTCGGACTGAGGCCATCAAACTAATCTCACTTTCTGACTCATCTTTGTCACGTGAATAAACTTTCCTCTGCTTTTTTGACTCTTGTTTTACTCTTTTTGCACAATCTCTGCTGAAAATATCTCCTTTCACTGCATCCTCAGTTGACACAAGTTTCTGCTGCCCTGACAGGTCTTTCGGTGTTACTTCAACTTCATAGCTTTCATCTGGTCTTTTTACCTCAACAGAAGCTGCTTGCAGTTTTTCTTCATTGTTGGATTCAGTCTTAACAGATACAACTCCCTGAACGCACTTTAGATCTGCTTTTCTGGTATCTGTCACCAGTAATACTTCATGTTTCAGATCCTCCTGTTCCACTTGATCTAACTTTTGTCCCGTGACTTTGGAAATTGTGTCATCCTGTGACGTGTAATCTTGGACAAGATTATCAGGTGGGCTCTGATTTTGTTGACAATCTTTCTGTCCTTCTCTGATAATTTCTCTCTGACTTACAATATCCATCAAAGGTGTCGTGAAAGAAGTTCTTTCCATCGGCTGCTTCAGTTCTGCTTGTGTCAAACTATATGGAACTTGAAGTTGAAGAAATATAACGCCTGTATCCGTTTTCAGATCTTCTGGAGACATACATTTCAGCTCCACTTGATTTAACTTTTGTCTCCTGATTTTGGAAGTTGGGTCTTCCTTGGATGTAAAACTTTGGATAAGACTCTCTGGTGTCTCTCTGGTAGCTAATTGTGTTGCTCCTTCTTCTCTGATCACTTCTCTCTGACTTTTAATATGCGGCGGTTTCAGGGAAGACACTCTTTTCGTCAGTTGTTTCAGTTCTTCTTGCGTCAAGCTATGAGGAACATCTTTGATTGTATCTTTCTTCAGGGCATTTCGAGACAAACATCTCAGTTCCTCCTGTTCCACTTTATCCAAATTTTGTCTCCTGACATCAGAAGTTGAGTCTCCCTGGCAAGTGAAACCTTGGACAAGACTCATGGGTGTTTCGCCTTCTTTGCTGATAACTTCTGCCTTACTTAAAAAGTCCATCAACGGTTTCCTGGAAGATGTTTTTTTCACCGACTTTTTCAGTTCTGCTTGCATCAAGCTATGAGAAACTTGAGGCTGAGGAACTATGAGGTCTGTGACTGTATCAGTTACCAGGGTGTCTGGAGATGTACGTATCAGCTCCTCCGGTTCCAACTGATCTAACTTTTGTCCCATGACTTTGGAAGTTTGGTCTTTGGATTTGAAACCTTGGATGAGACTCTCAGGTGTTCTAACTCCTTCTCTGATCCCTTCTCCCTTACTTTTAATGTCTAAAACTGTTTTGATGCAAGATGTTCTTTCCGTCTTTTGCTTCAGTTCTGCTTGCATCAAGGTGTGTGTAACATCTTTGACTGTTCTGGTTTTCAGCGCTCCTGGGGATGCACGTTTCTGCTCTTCTGGCTCCACTTGAACTAAAGTTTGTCTCCTGGTTTTGGGGTTTGTGTCTTCCCATGCTTGGACAAGACTCTCTGGTGTTCTCTGACTTGGTGGACTATCGAACTGTGTTCCTCCTTCTCTGTTCACTTCTCTCTGACATACAACATCTATCACCGGTGTCTTGGAAGACTTCCTTTTCATCTGGTGCTTCACCTCTGCTTGTATCAAGCTCTGAGGAAGGTCTTTGAATTGGTCTTTGACTGTATCAGTTTTCACAGTGTCTGGAGATGTAAGTTTCACCTCCTGATGTCTTGGTGAATCCTTTGTGACATTTCTGTCAGCCTCCTGTGCCAACTGAGGTTTTACCTTAGCAACATTTGGTTCTTCAGTCAAAGTAAAGGACTGTCTAGAATCAAAAACATTATTTGTCCACAAGGTGATGTTGGAAACTTGTTTGGGTTCTCGTAGTCTTTGAAGGGCTCGGGATTTAAGGACTCCTGTTTGATGTTCTGTAGCTTCAACAGCTCTGGCTACCACTGTTGAAATATCTCTGTCAGATTCTTTTAGTTTTATTTCTGAAACATGATCATATTGACCCTGAACCACAGAGGTATCAGCACGTGCTTCTTCAATAGAAAGGTGTTTGACTTTGCTTAAACTCTGTCTTTTCTCTTTCGGGGATCTTAATCTGAATTCGACTGACATCTGGGAGGTTTCAGCAGCTTCTTCCCTCACGGAGGCCCTCACTGGCTTGGAAGTATGTTTATCCTCTAGTGTCTTTGCTTTTATCATCTTTATTTTTGGAAACACAGTGGCCTGGACTTCAGTGGTTGTTCTGAGTACAGAACTTAGCAGATCTTTTCTAGTTTTGTCCTGAAGGTTTTCCAGACACTGACCTACCTCCTCTGTATTGGGACTAGCTCTTTCTTTTTCATCTCCAATGTGGTCTTCAATTGTTAAGGTCTTAGATGATGCCTGGCCTTCTCTAATTGTTTCTAGCCCTTGTGTAATTTCCAAAAACTCTCCTGGCTCATGGATGAGTTCGTGTCTTGACGGAAGTTCCTGACCTGTCGCATTAGGGCTGATGAATCTCTGCAAAGTGTCTGATTTAATGCTTGCACCCTCAACAACCACTGATGAAGGAGTCACCACCTCCATCACCGCTGCTCTTCTTTCCACTAGTTTGTTTTTCCCATCCAGTGGACTAATGGTCTCTTCTTTTACACCCCTAATTTTGACCATCCTCAGGTCATCCTTGGACTTCTTGGACTTGGAGCTTTTCATCACTGCAGAGGAAAACTGTTGGCTGTTTTGGTCTGCTTCAGCATTTATCAGATCCTGTTGCCCAAGTACCTGGATATATTGTTCTGGTAGACCTGGACATACTTTGTTCTTTATTTGTTTAGGTGAAACAAAGCTCTTTATTGCATTGTTTTCCTGTCTTCTTTTCTTTTCTTGAGATTGGTCTGCCTTTTTGCTCTTGTCCAGTACAGAAGCCACCTCTTCAAGCATCTCCAGTCCAGTGTACACCCCTGGAATTGTCGTAACAACAACAACAGGCTCAGCATCTGTGGCTACTCCTGCAGGTGACGTCATGACGGCGGCATCAACTTCCTCTTCCAGTTCTGGTTTACATTCTGTAATCTGTGAGTCAAAAAGTTCTTCTGTTAGTTCTTCAGCCTTTTGTTTCTTTTCAACATCAGGAGTCAGTTCTTCACCTGGAATTACCACCAGTGGGGCTTGGTGAGTAGCGACTACACTTCCAGTTGACACTCCACGTTGTACCTTTGAGGAAGTCAAGTCTGTGTGAAAGAAACACTCATGCTCATCTACAGGTTCGCAGATGCCCTCTGACAAGGGAGCAAATGACTCTGCTGACTGACTCGCCTCTGGTTCAATTTTAGCAGGTTTTCTTCGGTATTCAGTGCGAGAAGTCAGTTTCCTTGCAACTGTGTTGCCCAACAAAACTGATGGAGGTTTTTCGGGTGTTGAATATTCAGGCATTTTGAGGTTTGATGGTTTCATTTGTTCAGGGTCTAAGAATTCTATCTCAGCCTCCCTACAAGCAGTCACCTCTGTATTTTTGAGAGGACTGATGGTTAGCTGCTGTATCTCCGTGGCGGGTTCTTCCTCACGTTTGATTAATATTGTCTGTCTTTCAAGGTCTTCACTTGAGGCTCCAATGTCTAGAACTTTACAGCAGTCACTTGTGATAACCATTGATTGGGTGTAGTCATCTTTAACTTTGTTTAACAGGATTTTGTCATCTTGAGATATCTCTGATGATGCATGGGTTTGCTGTTCTTCCTTTACAGGAGCTCTGAACTTGAAGGTGACATCTTCTGAGCCCTTCTGCTTGAGAGGTACCATTAAATGGTTGGACACTACCAACTTCCTCTCAGTTCCTTCTGAGGTCTCTCTGTGCACTCCTCCATGTTCTGCTAGTTTCAGAACTTTCTCAGATTGATGGTCTGCAACTTTTACAGTTTCCTCTGATTTCCCTACTGCTAAAACCTTTTGCTGATCACCAGTTACTTCCTTACTCTTCATTTCAGGACGTCCTTGTGAAAAGGAATCTGTCTTGTGCCCGCTTGGTTTCTGAGCAGCTACATCTCTCTGCATATCATTTATTGGTTTCGCGTCTTGCTTGGCGAGTAGATGTTTATCTGACGATTGCTTAGTGGCCAACTTGGCTGATTTAACTTCAGGTTTGTCTCGTCTGATTGTATCTGCCGCACTGGTTTCCTGTGTAGGTTTCTGCTTAAATTTGACTCCTGAACCCTGGGTGATTTCTGTAGTTTCTTGAAGGCCCGGGGTCACTGAACCATCAGTAACAGATTTCCCAACTCCGGGTTTAGAGATTGTATCGGAGTCTCTGCTCTTGTCTACGTGTTCTTCTTCTTGAATGCCCGAGGCTTCCTCAGACAGAAAGCTGCTCCAAAGTCCCTCCCTTTGTTTTCCTTTTTTAAACACTTAGGGGAGGCAGATAATTGCGGGAATAGTGAAGAGAAAGCACCATTAGGCGGCGCCAAGAGATTAGGATGAGACAATACACATCTTAGTTAGAATACACAGAAAAGACAACCAGCAATTGGTCAGCCCAAAGGCAGACGTGCTGCTGCTCTACCTCTCTCGACTTCTTTCTCCAGCATCTCCACAACAGCAGGAATCTTGTCAGCTTCTTTAAAAAGACAAGTGTCAAACACAAGATGTTACTATTCAGAGAAGAAAGACTTAAGTGGCAAAAGAGAATGAGGAAAAAAAGAGTGACGGGGATGAGGCTGAAGTCAAAACCCCTGGGTGTACCTCTGGTGGCCGCTTTGTCTTCCTTCTCTTGGCTTTTTCTTAAAGTTTGAATCTGAACACTTGAGTCTTCTTCTGGGGTTTTATCACAAGAATCTTGAAAAAGGATTTGCTGAGACGGGATATCTGACACCAAGGCCTCTGCTTCTGCCTTACTTTTTTCTTCAATCAGTTGAGTCTTCTCCCGCTTTTTCTCAGCTACCTGGCTCAGCGCTGAATGTTCATCTTTCGCTATGACTTTGTCGGCCTCTACCACCTTGTCTTCTGGTCTGTGGCTTTGTTTGTCTTGTGCAGAAGATGCAGTGATCTCAATGCGGTCTTCGTGGGCTGCCTCGACTTCTACTTTCTGTTTCACCGTCGAGACTCTGACGCCAGTCTCCTTAGTTTCTTTCTGGATTGCTGCCCTGCTTTCTTTCTTTACTGCCACTACCTGCTTCTTGTCTTTTCTCTCATCTGTAACTTCTTCAGTAGCTTCCTGCTCTTTCTTAAGATCTTCAGTTTTTTTGGTTATCACAGCAGTCTCTTTCCTGTCAGTCACAGATATCTTGCCTCTCGGCTTAGACTGTTTCACCCGGGTCTCAAGCAACGAAACATTCACATGTTCCGCCGGGGACAAGGCTTTCTTGAACGAAACTTGGGCTCGATCTTCTGGCTCGGCCTCATAAGACCAAGCTTCCTCGGTGAAAAACACCATCTCAGTCACGTGATGTATTTCCTGTCGCTGCTCGAGCCTGCTTGGCCTCGCTGAGGTACCAAGATGGGGCATCATACGGCAGCGCCAAGAAGTGACGACAAAACACAAAGACAATCAAGTGTGAGCAACAACAACAATAACAACAACAACAGACGTTGGACGCTTCAAGAGGTGTTTTGAAGCTGTCCCCCTGCCGATACCTTTTTCTGGAGGAGAGACTTTGTTCTTTTGTTCGACCTCCGAAGGTAGCATCTGGACAGTCTTTTGAGTTTCTAAACCTTGAAGTTTGTCTTTCAAGACATTTGTAAAAGAAAGAGACGAGACGTTTAATTAGTCAAATAAGCAAGCACAAATGAGAGGTGAGTCAGCAAGCGTTCTCCAGCTGTTCGGAGAGGATGAAGCGCATCATTTTCTACCAGACAACAGCTCCGCAAAATGTGCATGCAAAAGAAGAAGAAGTTTTTGTCTCCCCTGTACCTGTGGCAGAGTCTTCTGCTACTTCCTTTTGGACTCGGGCAGCCCCAGAAAACATTGCATCTGTTGGCTCCTTTGGAACCTTCTCAGGTGTCAGGAGGGGAACACTAGCATCTTCAGACATGTTCTGGGGAGCCTTAACAGGCTTTTTTTCAGGAACTCTGTCCTCTAGTGGCTTTGCTGGAATCTTCTCAGTGTCCTTTTTAACCAGGACTTCTTCCACCCTTTTCTGATGTGGTAGAACCTTATTTTCCAACCGAGGAAACACCTCTGAAACTTTCTCATGGTTTTTATCCGGAAGACTCTGAGGTACTTTCTGACGTATATCAGGAAGCTTCTTTGGTACTTTCTGAGGTTTATCAGAAAGTTTCTCTCGTACTTGATCAGGTTCCACTGGTGCTTTCTCAGGTTTCTCTGGTACCTTCTCTGGTACATTTTCTGGTTTTCCACGAAGCTTCTGTGGTACTTTGTCAGGTTTATCATGAAGTTTCACTGGTACTTTCTCAAGTGTTTTATCGAGAAGCTTCTCTGGTATTGTATTGAATTTATCGGGAAGCTTCTCTGGTACTTTTTCATGTGTTTTATCAGGAAGCTTCTCTCGTACTTTGTCATGTGGTTGATCAGGAAGCTTCTCTGGTACTATCTCATGTGGTTTATCGTGAAGCCTCTCTGGTACTGTATCAGGTTTACCAGGAAGCTTCTGTGGTACATTATCAGGTCTATCATGCCGTTTCGCTTGTAATTTTTCATGTTTTTTATCATGAAGCTTCTCTAGTACTTTGTCATGTGGTTTATCAGGAAGTTTCTCTGGTACCTTCTCTGGTACATTTTCTGGTTTATCATGAAGTTTCACTGATACTTTGTCATGTGTTTTATCAGGAAGCTTCTCTGGTATTGCATCACATTTATTGGGAAGCTTCTCTGGTACGTTGTCATGAGTTTTATCAGGAAGCTTCTCTAGTACTTTGTCCTGTGGTTGATCAGGAAGCTTCTCTGGTACTATCTCAAGTGGTTTATCATGAAGCCTTTCTGGTACTGTATCAGGTTTATCATGAAGCTTCTCTGGTACTTTATCAGGTATTCCATGCCGTTTCACTTGTACTTTTTCACGTGTTTTATCTTGAAGCTTCTCTAATACTTCATTGTGTGGTTCATCATGAAGCTTCTTGAGTACATTATCAGGTTTCTCAAGTACGCTCTCATTTGTTTTTTTAGAAAGCTTTTCTGGTTCTCGCTCAGGTTTATCTTTGAGTTTCTCCGGTACTTTTTCAGGTTTAGCATGAAGCCTCACTTGTACTTTCTCTGGTACTTTATCAGGTATACCAGGAAGCTTCTCTGGTACTTTATCAGGTTTATCATGAGACATCTCTGGTACTTTCTCTGGTACTTCATCACGCTTACCAGGAAGCTTCTGTGCCACATTTTCTGGTACTTTCTCAGGTTTATCTTGAGTTTTCTCTGGTACATTCTCCTGAGTTCTATCATGTAGAGTGTCAGGTGGAAGACTCTGTGACATGACAACCTCACGGGTCATCTTCTGAGGTTGTTTTGGAGCCATATGCTGGTCTTGGAGTACAAGAGCATCTTTCAGAGCTTTAAGGAGGTTTGAGACAATAACATGGAAACTACATGAAGAGCAGAACAACGTGCTGGCGCACAGAAATGTTACACAGTGTTGTTACACAACTAAAACTGAAGCATTTTAGCACAGATGGCATGGAGGGCAGCATCAGAACCCTCTGCAGGCGACAGAAGTGAGGACAAACATCAAAGTACCTCTTTGTGGTTCTCCTGGCTCTTGTTTAGTAGGAAGCATAACAGGTTCAGCTTTCTTGGCTCGTTTCGGTTCTTCTGCTATCTCCTCTGCTGCAGGAACTTGGAAGAATATCAAAGAGATCGGCATCACAAAATGACCAAGAGCAGAAAATGTGTGAACAACCGCACAACAACAAGAACCACAATGGAAGAATCGCACAATATGAAGAACCAAATGTGAGGAATTACATGTAAAAAAAAATAAACACGTGAAGAACCACGTATGAAGAAACGCACAAACTGCATGTATAAAACCAAAGGTGAAAAACAACATGTGACAAACCACATAATGTGAAGAACCATACATGGAGAACAACACAACATGACAAACTACAGCTGAAGAATGACTAGTGACAAGCCACACAACAGGACTAACCACAGATGAAAAACCACATGTGAAGAACAAAACATAACCACACAACATGATGATGAACATAAACAACAGACGAAGAACCACACATGACAAACCAAACATGAAGAACTACCTGTGAAGAACAAAACATGACAAACCACACCACAGGATGATGAAGAACATGAAAAACAGATGAAAAACATATGTGACAAACCACATGTGAACAACACATGAAGAACCACAAATGAAGAACTAAACATGAGGAACAACAGATGAAGAACAAAATGCGTAGAACCTCACATGACAAAACACACGTGAAGAACCACATGTGAAGACCCACACATGATAATCAAACATGATGAACCAGAAAACAGGATGAACCACGTTAAGAACAAAACAACCTGATGAACCGCACATTAAGTACAGATGAGCATAAGATTGAGGTCTTAGCAGCTGAGCTTCAGATACCTTTGGTGACCACTGGTTTCTTCAGTGGTGTTTCTTCTTCTCTGTGCGGCTTCTGCATTTCTACAGCAGCCTCCTTCTTGACTGGTTTCTCTGGCACTTTGAGACAAGAGCTCGGTCAATAAGAATCCATAAAAGAATGAAGACCGTCTGACCAGGTTGAGGCTTAAGAAGATGAAGAAAAGCCCAAAGCTGGAAGATTTTTACCTTTCAGGGCAGGTTCCTTTGGTTCTTCGGCCTTTGGTGGTTCTACTTTGGGCACCCTGGGCTCTGCTACTTCAGCTTTTTTCACCACAGACTCCGGTTTGGGTGCCTCCACAGGCTCTGGTTTGGGTATCTCGACAGGCTCTGGTTTGGGTGGTGTGGGTACCTCCACGGGCTCTGGTTTGGGTCCCACCACAGGCTCCAGTTTGGGTGGTTTGGGTTCCACCACAGGCTCCGGTTTGGGTGCATCCACAGGCTCTCGTTTGGGTGCCTCCACAGGTTCCGGTTTGGGTACCACCACATGTTCAGGTTTGGGTTCCACCACAGGCTCTGCCTTTGGCACTTCAGGTTTGGGCTTGATCTTAACAGGTTCTGGTTTTGGTTCTTTGGAGACTTAAAGCAACATGTTTGACATTCAAAGATGGGTTTGCATTCAAGGAACTAACACACAAACACACACACACACACACACACACACAAAGAGTGATCAGAGAAGACGGTAGCAAGTACCTTTGAGCGGTGCAGTTGGCTTCTTCAATGGCACTTCAACTTCCGGCTCGGGCTTCACCACCGGCTTGACTTTGGGCTCTGGGTCGGGTTTAGCCACTGGTTTGAGTTTGGGAGCTGGCTCGGACTCTGGCTTGGGCTCTGGCTTGGGCTCTGGCTTGGGCTCTGGCTTGGGCTTCGTGACCGGCTTTAGTTTGGGCATCGACTCAGGCGCCTGCTCAGGCTCTGGCTTGGGCTTTGCCACCGGCTTGAGTTTGGGAGCTGGCTCAGGCGTTGGCTCAGGCTCTGGCTTGGGCTTCGCTACCGGCTTGACTTTGAGCGCCTGCTCGGGCTCTGGCTTCTCCACCGGCTTAACTTTGGGCTCCAGCTCGAGCTCTGGCTTCTCCACCAGCTTAACTTTGGGCTCCAGCTCAGGCTTCACCACCAGCTTAACTTCGGGCTCCGGCTCAGGCTGCACCACCAGCTTGACTTCAGGTGGAGGTTTTTTGGGCTCTGCCGGTACTCGAGATTTCGGCTCGTCTTCGGAGTAGGCAATACATAAATTAGCGCAAAAGAGCTCGGAGAGATGTCAGCAACACATCACAAGGAAAAACTAACAAAAGAGGTGAGAGGCAACAGGAAGCAGGGACAAGTACCTTTTTTCAGGTCCTGCGGTGGTGGCGGCTTTGGGACATCCTCGGGTTCTTTGGAGACAGTCAAAGACATGAGTGACTGATCACAAAGTCGTCATCAAAGAGAACAAAATACCTTTAACCGGGGCAACTGTCTTCTTCTCCACGGGAACCTCCTCTGCCACTTTGGTTACTGTGACATCAACAACATGGTCAGTCACCTAGTGGCTAACAATGTCGATTCTAAGCGACCTGCGGTATGGGTGGCTCACCTTTTGGGGGTGCCACTTGTACCTCTTCTTCTGCCGGCTCCACTTCCTGTTCCTCTTGGGGTTTGGCCACTGGAAAGGAAAAACTCATCAAGTTGGTGAAAAGACACCAAAGAAGAGTCTAGAAGGACTTCTTGGAAGTCTGTGGTACCTCTGGAAAGCACTTCTTCCCTCACTTCCATTTCCTGTCTTTCCACTGTCTCCTCAACGGTAACTTCAGGAGACACACAAAAGAAAAAAAACACATCAGTTTTTACTTAGAAATCCAAATGGGACAAATCACGGATGGGCACCTTGGTGTAAAAACCGGACCCAGAGGGGATAAAAAAACAGGAAGCCAAGAGGGACATAAGTACCCCCTTTTCAGGCTAAACTGTCAAATAAGAAGATGAGGTGATGTGACAAATCATTTGGGACACAATATGACAATAAAGACACATTGGAGCGAATTTGGGCCCATCCTTGATTGATAGTGGAGGCGGGTATTACCCACCAAAATTGACAACCACCCTTTGGTGTTTAAAATAAATTTCAGCCCCCGAAGTCGACTGGTTAGAGCGTCAGCCTCACAGTTCTGAGGACCCGGGTTCAATCCTCTGCCCCGCCTGTGTGGAGTTTGCATGTTCTCCCAGTGCCTGCGTGGGTTTTCTCCGGGCACTCTGGTTTCCTTCCACATCACAAAAACGTTAATTGACTACTCTAAATTGCCCGTAGGTGTGAATGTGAGTGTGAATGGTTGTTTGTTTGTATGTGCCCTGCGATTTGCTGGCAACCAGTTCAGGGTGTACCCCGCCTCCTGCCCGATGATAGCTGGGATAGGCTCCAGCACGCCCGCGACCCTAGTGAGGAGAAGCGGCTCAAAAAATGGATGGATGGATGGATGGATGTTTATCTTGAGTAGACCCACAAAAAAGTCTCTAGAAGCCATGCCCCAAAAAACACAGGAAGTCGGCCATTCTTATTTGAAGCATCCATTTTAGGCTTATTTTGTTTGGGGTCCTTCAAAAACAAACTTTTGAAAATTCAGCTCCTGACACCACTTTGACTTAGCAAAGTGAAATTTGGCAATCAATAGAGCCACAAAAAGAGTTTCAACAAGCCATGCCTGAAAAACACGAGAAGCAAACATTTTAGGGTTATATTGATATTTTCCAGGCTTCCTTCAAAAATGAAGTCCTCCTTGAGATTTTGTCCCATTGCTACCAAATTAGAAGCATGTATAATAGACGGTGTCAAGTATGAATATGCTATGAATGAAGTGAAATATGAAAATGACTGATGATGAGGACAAAAGTGTGAATTAATACCTGTATGCTCAATTTCTTCCTCATAATGATCAAACTCAGCAGATTCTTGAAAAAAAGACAAAGTACACACTTTATCTCTGTTGGATCATAAACACATGCTGACCTTATCCTCAATAAATATATTAGTTATTTCTTATAGTTTGTTATACAGTGAAACACCCACTGTTCACGTGGGGATAGGGGCTGCCAAGGAATTGCCAAAAAAATGGCGGCAAAGCGCTTAAAGTGGAGAGGACCATAAAGCATCAAATCATTCACAATCATGAACCAATGCAACACAACGACAGTATTCAGTAGTTACATTTTTCAACACAAACCACCGTCACATGAGGCTCCTCAGTAGTATTACCTAGCATTAGCCTAAATGACACACTAGCACAAACTGGCATGACATTAAACATGGACAAAAAAATATGTGCACTAGCACTTTACAGTAATGGTATCAAGTCATCAAACTCGCCTTTTAGCATTTACACACAATAAGAATTATTAGGGAATACAATCATATTGTTGGCACAATAAGCTACAGGGGATAATAGTAGCTGTATCGGAAAAGAAGCAGAAACATACTTTCACTTTGACGGTGCACTAGTTGCATGCACGGATCGCCAACAAATTAGGACATCTCAAAGGCGGACAAAGGAACACTACCAATTATGAATTCAACCTAACAACACCAAGATTCCACCAGACGGCGCCAAAGTAGTACTTTTATTTCTTTGGCCTCAGCACAAAAAGAGAATTTAAGTGAATAATGGCTCCAAAACAACAACAAAAATCAGTGGCTATCCGAATTTGTGAATGCTGAGCCATAAATAGGTGGGGGGTTCACTGTATATGCTATATGCAAAAATGGTGTGGAGTTCTCCGTCTTACCTTGAATGTCCACTGACGAAGGTGCTTCAGGCCTCTCCACGGGAGCGTCTTTTACATCTACACAACAACATATTTGTTCATTATAAGCATCTACATCCTGTGTTCATAACACTCATTAATTCATCTATTATCTACATCATGTCTTGATAGCACACTCATTCATTAATTCATGACCTACAGCATGTGTTCAATAATACTTGTTAATGTATTCATTATCTGCATCACATGTATACTCAATCATTCATTCGTTAAATGAATTAATGACTAAATGGTTTGATGAATTAATGAATGAAATTCATCCAGTTTAAATCTTGTGTTCTTAGCACATTCATTCATTACCTACATCATGTATTCATAACACTCAATAATTTATTCATTACCTACATCATGTGCTCAATTTCACACCTCAATTACAATGAAGTTGGGACGTTATGTAAAACGTATATAAAAAAAATACAATGTTTTGCAAATCCTTTTCAGCCTATATTCAATTGAATACACTCCAGAGACAATATACTGTATTTAATGTTTAAACTGATAAACTTTATTATTATTATTATTATTTGCTAATAGTTACTCATTTTGAATTTGATGCCTGCAACAAGTTCCAAAAAATGCTGGAACAAGGGCATGGTTACCACTGTGTTTGGGTGTTGACCATTTGGGAACTGACGACAATAATTGTTGAAGCGTTGTAGGTGAAATTCTTACCCATTCTTGCTTGATGTACAACTTCAGTTGCTCAACAATCCAGGGTCTCTTTTTGTGCTTAATTGTGTGCCATACATTTTCAATGGGAGAGGTCTGGACTGCTGGCAGGCCAGTCGAGTACCTGCACTCTTTTACTACAAAGCCATACTTGTAACACGTGCGGAATTTGGCTTGGAATTTTGTCTTACTGAAATACGTAGAGACATCCCTGAAAAAGACATTGCTTGGATGGCAGCAGAAAGTATGTTGCTCCAAAACCTATATCTTATTTTCAGCATTAATGGTCCCTTCACAGATGTACAAGTTACCTATGCCATGCGCACTAACACACTACCATACCATCACAAATGCTGGCTTTTGAACTTTGGGCTGATAACAATTCACAATTTCACTCTTTGGCCAGAGGACACGACATGTATGATTTCCCAAAACAATATGAAATGTGGACTGGTCAGACCACAGCACACGTTTCCACTTTGTGTCAGTCCATCTCAGATGGGCTTGGGCCAACAGAAACCGGCAGCATTTCTGGGAGTTGTTGATATATGGCTTGCACTTTGCATGGTAGAGTTTTAGCTTGCATTTGTACGCGTAGCAACAAACTGTGTTAACTGACAATGGTTTTCTGAAGTGTTCCTGAGTCAACATGGCAATATCCTTTCCACAATGATGCCAGTTTTTAATACAGTGCCGCTGGAGGCATCGACGGTCATGGGCAGTCGATGTTGGTTTTTGGCCTGGCTGCTTACGTGCAGAGATTTCTTCAAATTCTCTGAATCCTTTGATGATATTATGGACTGGCAGTTTAAGTTGAGAAACGTTCATAAACTATTGGACTTTTTGTTCACACAGTTGTTTACAAGGTGGTGAACCTTGCCCCATCCTTGCTTTTGAACAACTGAGCCTTTCGGGGCTACTCCTTATATATCCAATCATGACAGCCAGCTGTTTCCGATAACCTGTTTACCTGTTGAATGTTCCAGACAGGTATTTTTTTAGCATTCCTCAACTTTCCCAGTCTTTTCTTGCCTCTGTCCCAGCTTTTCTGGAACAATATTTTTTGACTTGAGTTCGTTGTCACATTTCTGTGGGGCCAATTATGTATTACTCGTGCACTTGCTGTAGTTGTCTCGCCATGCTGCACTATTAGCATATACTGGCCACTCATGCCAGAGTAGCATCTGCTCCATTTGCACACTGATTGAGGAGTATCCGTAACACTTACACAACCATTGTCCCAGATTATCGCACTACTCGTCACTTTAAACCCCATACACTCCTTAAAGTCTCAGCGCCCTTTGCACAATGGTCATTGCACCGGACTATTGCGATATTAGTCATTCGAACTGCTCTAAGTGCTAGAGGACTCTGCATCTTTTTGCACAATTGTTTTTTGTCAATTTCTTTATTTCTCTAAAGTGTTCTGTAAATTGACTGTCTGTTGTACTAGAGCGGCTCCAACTACTGGAGACAAATTCCTTGTGTGTTTTGGACATACTTGGCAAATAAAGATGATTCTGATTCTGATATGATTGTTCAAATTAAAAATGAGAAAATACGCACTTCCCACCCCAAAAAACAAACAAACAATAACATTAATCAGTTTAAACATTAAATATCTTGTCTTTGCAGCATATTCGATTGAATATAGGTTGAAAAGGATTTGCAAAATCATATTCTGTTATTATTTATGTTTTATACGTCCCAACTTCATTGGGATTGGGGTTTGTACATTCATTTATTCACTATCTAGATCATGGGTTCATAACATGAATTCATCAAGTCATTAAAGTTGGTTAAAGTCACAGTTCTGAGGACCCGGGTTCAAATCCGGCCTACCCTGTGTGGAGTTTGCATGTTCCCCCCGTGGGTTTTCTCTGGGGACTCCGGTTACCTCCCACATCCCCAAAACATGCATGGTAGTTAATTGAAGACTCTAAATTGCCCATAGGTGTGTATGTGAGTATGAATGGTTGTTTGTATATATGTGGCCTGCGATTAGCTGGCGACCAGTTCAAGGTGTACCCCACCTCTCACCCAGAGTCAGCTAGGATAGGCTCTGGCACACCCTCGGCCCTAATGAGGATAAGTGGTATGGAAAATGGACGGATGGATTGAAATCATTATTAGTCATGAAAGCTTGTGTATTTCTCTGAGCTCACAGGTTAGCCTTCCACATCGTGAGCCAATCCCAGCTTGACTAAGGGTTATTGCCTGTCAATCAGTGGGGCACTGAACCGCTGACCGTGTTTGCAGCGTAACACGGCTTGTGTCACTTCAAGATGCCAGCCATGTGTTTGAGTCCTTTGATCAACTTTGAATGATGGCTAAAGACCAGGATTTTGTCTTCTACAAAAGAAAGTACTCACCAAAGGGAACCGTGGCTAATTGGATCTCTGCAAAAAGGGGGGCGAAGAAGAAGAAGGTGGTGTTAAACACAACAAGAGTGTCAATCCAAGGGCGGTCAAAGGTGGCGCCATAGTACCTTTGCCAGACAAATATAGCTCCGCACTGCTCTTAGCTTCTCCACGGGGCTCCAACCTCACAATCACCGAGTACACCCCTACATGAGAGGAGTCACTGGTTGGTGGTCATCAAAAACACCCAAATGTGCCAGGATGTGGGAGGAGGGGTCTGGGGGGGGGGCCTGGGGCAGCATACTACTACGCACCTTCATCGTCCACGCTCACGTTTCGGATGACCATGAAATGTCTCCGGCCCTCGCTGCGGAAGTTGTATTTTGGGCTTTCCCTCAGCTCCCATGTATCCTTGTACCAGGATACCACTGCGTTGTCGAAGGACACCTCACACTCAAAGGTGGCTGCCTGACGCTCGTTCACCTCCACGTTGTGGATGCGCTTGGTGAAATGAATTTGCTCGGCTACAAGAGACAAAGATGCCAGCGGGTGAGAGGGTGGCGCGAGGCCCAGCGAGGGACAACATCCATATCGGGGAGTTAGAAGGGACCGTCATAGAAAGATGATAGTTCGAATGTTCTGTGAGAGAAAAGGGGATGACCGTGAAGTTTGGAGGGACCGTCATTAGGAATGCGGACAGACAGATGCCAAGAGGGAGGACACACGAGAGAATGAGATGATAGTGAGTGTGTTGAGCATGAGTGAATGAGAGAGGAGGTACAAACGAAAGGTTAGTCGGGAGACGGATTCCAAGTGAAGGACAACAACATCCACACTGGGGCTAGGAGGCACCCGCATTAGGGTTGTGGACTGATGGAGTACAAGAGGGAGGAAAAGTGAGGTGATGGGATGATGATGTGAATGTTTTTGGAGACATGAGGGATGAACAGAGGGTCAGCGGGGGAGCGTCGTTAGTGTGGTGGACTGACAGATTCCAAGCGAGGGAAACAGCCACACTGGCATTAGGAAGGACCCGTGTTAGGGTGGTGGACTGATTGAGTCCAAGAGGGAGGACAAGCATTGAGGTAAAATGAGAACATTCCATGAGAGAGAAAAGATGACAGAGAATGAGGACGAGTTCGAGATTAGCCCGGGAAACATGTTGATGATGATGATGTAGTGGTAATAATGATGATGATGATGATGATGGTGATGGGGAGGGTGGTAAGAAGAGGTTAGTCAAGATCATCCAGAAGGTTTTTGGACAAGGTACCAACCTTCCACCCAGAGGTCCGCCGAGGACTGTAGGTGCAGGTACCTGCAGGTATAGCGGCCCTTGTCTTCAGGCTTCAGGTCCTTGATATGAAGCTTCTGGAGCTTGTGTTTGACCTCAGACTTGAACCTGCCCCCCATGGTATCTAACTGCTGACCATTCTTAAACCACTGTGCCTCCGCGTTGGGGATGGACAACTGACAAGTCAAAGTACATGACTGTCCTTCCTTACCAGATGTGTCCTGAAGGTGTGTCTCCACCACAACCTCTGGAAGAATCAAAAACGTGGTGGCTTGGGTCAGTAATATGGACTAAGACTGTGAACAATAGCCTTAACAGTTATCTAAATAAACTGACTATCATAGTTGCATCTCAGTACGGCTTCAGGAAGGATAATACCACCTGTTTGGCAATACTTGATCTTGTTCAAAAATTAATGTTGCAGTTGATGGCAGAGAGTAGGATTTTTCTTGGACTTGTCAAAGGCCTCTGATACAATCAATATCGACATCCTGATTAGGAAACTGCAGCACTATGGCAATAGAGATCTAGCATTGGACTGGTTTAGCAGTTACCTATATGGAAGGGCACAATATGTATATGGGAAAGAATACTAATCAACAAATGAAACAAATGCCCGCGACCCTAGTGAGGATAAGCGGTATGGAAAATGGATGGATGGATGAAATTAAACAATTAAACAAGGGGTTTCACAGGGGTCCATTTTGGGACCGCTTCTTTTTATTCTGTACATCAATGACTTTGTCAAATCCGCAAAAGTGTTGCACAAGGTTTTGTTTGTGGATGATACAAATCCGTCCTTGGCGCACAAGAGCCTACTTGAACTACAACAAAGTATAAATAAAGAACCTCTGAAACTGACAAGTGGTTCAAATGTAACAAACTTTCCTTAAATGTTCTCAAAACTATCCATCCATTTTCTGTATCACTTATCCTCCGGGCGTGCTGGAGCCCATGCCAGCTATCTTTAGGCGAGAGGCGGGGTACACCCGGAACTGCCAATCACAGGGCACATAGAAACAAACAACCATTTGCACTATATTCACACCGATGGGGAATTTAGAGTCTTCACTCAACCTACCACGCATGTTTTTGGGATGTGGGACGAAAGCGGAGTACCCGGAGAAAACCCACGCAGGCACGGGGAGAACATGCAAACTCCACACAGGCGAGGCCGGGATTTGAACCCTGGTCCTCAGAACTGTGAGGCATATGTGCTAACCCGTATCCACCGTGCTGCCTACTCCAAACTAATCACATTATTTTTTTGTACATGCCAAAAACAAGCCTATGCTGAGAACATACACCTTGAAATTGATGGACAGGCTATAACGAGCATAGCCACCACTATATTTCTGGGAATTAACCTGGATGAAACAAACTTTAAAAGTCATATTGCTGCCCTTGTTAAAAAAAAAAACTAAACTGAGATATTACAGTACATTATACAAAACTCTCTTTGAACCTCACCTGAATTACTGTAATGTCATCTGGTGCAACACATTTCCTAACCATACAAAAAGCAAAAGAAAGGTACGTGCTCTCTCCTGGTCTGATTTCAATGCTCCCACTGGTCCACTCTTTCGTCGCCATGGAATTTTAAGACTTTCCAAACTGATTACTCATCAAAATGCATGTACAATGTACCAAGTAATAAATAATCTAAATTCCAAACTCAGTGAGCTCCTCCCGATCAGCTACTCTCCACATGCACACAATACTAGGCAAAAAGATTACATCTCTTGGGAAAAGCGAAGGCTAAAAGCCACCAGCCTAAGTGTGGTGTGCCACGGTCCTCAGGTCTTGAACATCCTGTGCTGATGTGCATGCAGCTGTATTCCTTGCTTGACATGTGAATAAACTAAAGTATGGACTATGAACTATGGACTTTAAACTGTGGGCAATAGACCTTGGACTATGGACTGTGAACTATGAAGTATAAACTGTGGGCTATAGACCGTGTAGTATGAACTATAATGTATTGACTGTGGACTCGGCACTATGGGCTATGGGCTCGGGCTCCACGATATTTTGTTTGAGCATCGTCATTGCGATGTACGTGTGCGAAATACTCGCATCACAGCGTCTGCTGGAATATACAGTGAATCAACTAATATTAAAAGTGACCAGCAGTGGACCCGTTTGGACATGCTAATAGAAAGAATGTACTCCTGCTGCATTTCCTATTTTGCGCTTCAGAATAAAAATAGGCAGGCACACGGCAGCTGCGTGAGAGCGCAAGGTGCGTTCAGTGACACTGCGTAAATGGGAGGGAATGTGTTATTTTTTAATACAGTACATAATTATAAAAATGGATTACTACGAAAATTATTATTTGTATCAGAATGCTTTAGTTAAAACTGTATGATCACACTGCGATAGTATGGCAATTATTCTGTTTTCTATTATAACATCAATTATTTTGCTAATCTAGTCAACCAGGGCAGATAAATTATTTTGCTAATCTAGTTAGCCAGAGCAGCGAGGAATGCAAAGTTATCAATGTCAACATTAACAACAAAAGTCCTGCTTTTGTTTTAATTCCCTATTTTAAAAAACATCATTCAAGCAATAAGTTCATCCTCATGTTTTTGAGATTGTAGGGCGAAAACTGCAGCTGGCTACTAGTGTGGACTGAATGGGTGGCAAAATGGCGAAATGAAATGCCAGTAATTTGAGGGTAATAGCCCATCAGCAACAAATTGAAAAAACAACTACTATGAACTTGTTTATTTTTGGACCGGTGAACTTTTCCAACACTTACCCTGTATTATTTCACATCGCATTACATATTGCAGGTCTAAAAAAAAAAATCGCAATGTCATTTTTTTCCAATATCGTGCAGCCCTACAATGGGCTGTGAATTATAGACTATAAAGTGTGGGCTATGAACCATAGACTATGGGCTACGGGCTATGGTCTTTGGACTACAAACTATGTACAATGGACTGTGCACTAAGCACTACGGACTATGGGCTATTGACTATAAACTGTGGGATATAGACCTTGGACAATGGACAGAGGATAATTGACTATGGACAATGGGCTACCGACTATGGACTGAGGGCTGTGGACAAAAGGCCTCTTTATACTCCCGCGCTCGCGACACTTGATACGCACACAGCACAAATTTTCACTGTGCACAGAATACCGCGGAAATCATCTCTCGTGATTTGTCCGTTTTAGTTACACGCTATGATGACGTACTCAGCTTTCCCTTTGGTTCCTCAATACCGTCATCTTTAAAATTCAAAACATGGAACTGATTGAGGAGAGGCTGTGTGAGGAGGTGCACAAATATGTGCATCTTTATGATGCTGGCAGATGCACAAATGTCAGCGAACTCCTGGCGTAAAATTTCCGCGGTGGTAGGTTTAGAGGTGTTTAGAGTGCCAGTGAGGGTGGAAACTCATGAGGGACAAATAAGTCAGCATGAAGAGGATAATAGGCGGGAGGAGTGGGGACACTGGTGGCCGGAAAATCCCAGCATTATGCTATCCGACTTGGAGGAGAACTGCAGCACATTTTCAAAACAACGGGAGTGGGTTACACTCGAGTATAAAGGCAAACTGCGCGCGGGATAGCCACAGTGACGTCAGCGAGGTTGCCGCCCGTGCGAGTATAAACAAGTTTTAAGGACAGTACTGACCCTCTGCCCTACTAGTAATAAAGGTGCTGTGCAGTACTGACCAGTGACGGTGAGCTTGGCGCTGGAGATGTGAGGTCCGCACACCACCCGGTAGTTGCCCTGGTCTGCGAGTTGGCACCCCTTAACACTCAGTAGGTGGCGCTCTCCACTAACACTGATGTGGTACTTGGGGCTAGTGTCCAGTTTCTGGGTGCCCTTGTACCAGGACAGGATGATCTCAGGGTAGTTGATCTTCACCTCACACTCAAACAAAGCCTCCTCATCAACCAGGACGGACTGGTCGCAGATGTCCTTTAGCACGGTTACGGGCTAAAGGGACAGACAAGAGGACACATTAGAGATACATTTGGAGGATGAACTATGGAGTATAAATTACAGACTACAGAGTGATCACAGATGTCCTTCAGCATGGTCACCGGCTAAATGCCCGAAAATAGGACATGGCAGAATACGTTTAGACTAGGACTATGACGTATGCACTATGGACTGTAGGATATGCCTATGAACTATGGACTGTCGACTATTGAATATGGGCTATGGACTGGAGTATGGTCTATAAATTATGGCCTGATCACATATATCCTTCAGAATGGCCATGGGCTAAAGGAAAGACAAAAGGACATGTCAGACATATGGTTGGACTATGGAATGAAGGCTATGTACTTTGGACTATGAGCTATGAACCATGGACTGATCACAGAGATCCTTCAGAACTTTCATATGCTAAAAGACGGACAAAAAGGACATGGCAGATTATGTTTGGATTACGACTATGGACTATGCACTATGGAGTGTGGGCTATTGAATATGAACTACGGACTGTGGGCTATGAACTCGGGACAATTTGACTATGGGCTATCGACTGGAGTATAGACTATGAACTATGGACTGATCACAGATGTCCTTCAGAACGGTTACGAGCTAAAAGACAGACAAGAGGACATGGCAGAATTTGGTTTAACTATAGACTATAGACTGTGGAGTATGAGCAATGCACTATGGACTGTGGGCTATTAAATATGAACTATGGACTATGGACTGTGGGCTATAGATTATGGATTAGGGATTATTGACTATGAGCTGTGGACGGGAGTATAGACTATGAACTATGGATCGATCACATATGTCCTTCAGAACCGTCATGGGCTCAATGACTGACAAGAGGACATTGCAGAATTCGTTTGGACTACAGACTATAGGCTATGCACTATGAACTATGGGCTGTGGACTATGTCCTACAGAGTGTGGACTACAGACTAAGAATTATAAACTGTAGACTATGATCTATGGTGTGTGGTCTATGAACTGTGGGATGTGTGCTTTGGACTGTGGGCTATGGACTATGGATTATAGACTACGGATAGTGGGCTGTGAACTATGAACTATGGACTGTAGACTGTGGACTAATGACTATAAACTAAGGACTTTGGACGACTGACTGTGGGCTATGAACTGTGGACTAAAGACTATGGACTACTACTGACCTCTGTCCGCTCCATCCTCTTCTGCAGGTCAGCCACCAGCCTGGCCATGTCCTCATCCACCTCTCTGGGTGTACGTTCCAGTTCCTATCAACCACAAGGGCCACAATCACCACTTACACGTGGACCGATGTAGGCAGTAGATGACATGCGGGCGGTGTCTCTTACTGGTCTTCCAGTTTCCTCCCCCTTCTCCTGCTTGAGCTGCTCAATGGCCTGCAGGAGGCCCCGGTAGTCAGTGATGCCATACATGCGGGCGTACTTCTCGTATTCCTTGGGGTCCACGTTTCTCAGCAGCTCTACGATGTCAATATCCTTCTCTGCCTCGGGACTCTTCTGCTTGGATGGTGTCCTGGGGACACATAGAAGGTTCAGGTTAAAACAGTGGAGTTCTCAGTCCCGAACGGGGGCACCGCCGGCCCACTGACTGACTTCTTAAGCTTGGCTCTCAGGTCTCCTTCAAGCTGGGCGGCCGCCTTTTTCTCATCTACATGGAGGTCTGCAGCGCATTCAATCTCGCCATGCTTGTTGGAGGCCACGCAGCGGTACTGGCCCGAGTCCGACTTGGTTACCTCCCTGATCTCCAGTTTGGATTCCTGGCCCATCTGCTCTATAGAGACGCGTCCACCTTGGGTCAGCTGTCGCCACTTGCCCTTCATCCACTTGACGCTAGGGATGGGCTCGCCACCCACCTTGGCAATGAAGGTGGCAGCACCCTCTGCGGGGACACCACAGGGTCTGTGAAATACTTCTAGTTGTCGTGTTCATTTCTATTGTGAAGGAGTGTTCTAATCATGCATTGCCTCATTGTAAGCCATACTGTGTACTGTAGACTGTGCATATGCAAGTGCCCGTTTTATTAGTTATTATGTTAATTTTTATTGCTGAAGGTGCTGGTTATCATGAATAATTTTAGGAGGAGCAATTTTATTAATCATGTGTGGTCTACATTGTGCGGGTGCCCATGCATGTTGTGGACTTTTTGGTTGACTCTCAAGATAATTTCAAGTGGCTGGAAATGGCCTGGCCCTGAAAGAGGAAGAAGAGGAGGGCGGGTGTCTCACTCTCGGTGACATGTATGCTCTTGGGCTCCTCTAAGAAGAAAAGCTGGTCCAGCTTCTTGGCTGGAACGGTCTCTCCGGCAACGTCGGAAGGTGCAGCTTCTTTTTCTTCAATGACAAAAACAACAAACAACATAAATGTTAAGACCAGAGATGACTGACGACGGGTCGCCTGTGACAGTCACTTTAACACGGCATGAACTACTGTATAACCTTTTTTCTTCTCTTCCTTCTTCTCATTCCATGAACAAAAAGGCAACTAACATAAGCCAAGCCCAAAGACTAAAGACGAGTGCCGATTGATTTTAGCACATGACTCGTGATTAGAGGAGGCACAGTTTCTTTCTAGTCAATGACTAAAATGAAAAACACTTAATGACTGGCGAGCGAGTATGGGTCCTGTCTTTTGCCCCTCATGGTGATTTTATCACAGTATTAACCCTAAAAACTATTATTTATCGACAAAAACAGGATAAGCAGGTATCAAAAGACGTGATGACTGCCGAGTGTTCGCCTGAGCATCTCTTTACCCCTGATGGTGACTTTAGCGTGGCAGTCTTGATTAGCAGTTGGCACAGCTTCTTTCTCTTTAATAATACAAATGACAAATAACCTAAGCAGTAATCAGGGGACAAGTGATGATCTCTTTTACCTTTGACAGTGACTTTAGCGCGGCACAGCTCGCTTCCAGCATTGTTGGTCGCCTTGCAGATGTAGTCGCCGGCATCGTGACGGGTCGCCGCGCCGATCTCCAGGCAGGCCGTCCCGTCAGAGAAGCTGATGGCGGAGGTTGCGGATGGCATCAGCTCTTTTCGATCTTTCATCCACTGGATCATGAGAGGAGGTGAGCCGCGGACGTGGCAGCGCAGACTCAGACGCTCGCCCACGGTCACAGATGTCGCTTTCAGAGGGACGTCGAACACTGGATGCGACTGAGCCTCTACAAGGAGGAGTTGGGGGAGGCAAACATGTTATATAATTTGCCATGCTATCAAATATGCTAACAAAGTTAAATTGTTAGCAATGCGAGTGAACATGTTAACAAATATTAAATGTTAACCATGTAATATAAACATGCTAATAAATTGCTTCCGGGATTGGTCACGTGACGTACGCAACCATCATGGCGAAATTAATGTCACATCTATCCCCTCACGTGACCAAACTGGAAGCATACGCAGGGAGTCTGCAAACCTGTTTTTAGCATACTCCCTGTGTATATTGCAGTTGCTGACATGATAGTTTGAACGTTTTAGCAAGTTCAGGTACAAACTATCATGCCAGCAACCCGCAGTATACACACAGAGTCTGCGAACCTGTTTTCCGGTTTTGGTCACGTGATGTACGTAACCATCTCGGGGGTAGGCGTGATGTTAATTTTGGTCGTCAGCAGAGGGTGATAATGGCTAAAATGGCCGTACCCTGAGTTTTTTGGAGATTGATGAACTATTCTGTTTAATTATTATTCCATGAATGCAATGTACCACAATAACGTGTTCCAATCCGTGGTGGCACGTAGAAAATATTGCACACCAAAAAAATATTTTTTAACAAAACAAATTGGTAACCATGTTATTAAACATGGATCACAAAGCTAAAAAAATAAACACTAATAGTAACATTTTATTAGCTTTACTGGTGAATACTAATGAAGACACTAATTAAAATGTTACCCATGCTATGAAACCTACGAATAAGCTAAAATGTCAGCAATTAGCTATAATGTTGACATCCGAACAGAGCTATAAGGTTAGTCGTTCTATTTAAAAAAAATGATAGCCATGCTATTAAACACACTAGTAAATGCATTTTAGTCGCTATACTTGGGAAAATGCTAACAAAGTTAAAACATAGAATGCTTGCCATTCTAGTGAACACGTTAACAAAGCTAAAACTATAGATACAGTATACTAATAATGCTATTAAACACACAAATTGAGGTAAAATGTTAGCAATGCTATAAAACACGTTAATAATAAGATTTTATTCGCTAAACTAGGGAAAATAGTAGCAAAGTTAACACATGATGCCTATTAGTAAATAGTACAGTCTGAAATATGCTTACATAAATGGCAAAAAGGTTAGCGGTGCTATTTAATTTATTCCCTGCCAATGCTGTCTAAAGACATCATTCAGAATCGAGCTATTCCCTGCCAATGCCGTCTAAAGACGTCAGCAGCATTTTTTAACGGGGATGGGTGGGGGAGGGTCTTGCGCAGTTTATGTGTGATCATCAAGCCTCTGGATAACTGCAATGAGGAATGGCAGCCTATAGAGGGCAACAATGCCTTGAGGTGAACATCCCTCCCTCAGATTGAAGAAGAAGATGAAGAAGGAGGAGGTCGAGTGGAGGAGACAATGAGAAGAAGCAAGCATAATGGCAGAAAAGAGAGAAGACAAAATGAAAAAAAATCTAAAAAAAAAAAAAAAGCTTTCGGTACTGGAAACTTATTGTGCCAAGGCAAGAAAAATATTCCTGACAGGAATGACTGGTAAATGGACTGCACTCACAGTATATAGCGCTCACAAATTCCTTGTGTGTTTTGGACATACTTGGCAAATAAAGATGATTCTGATTCTGAGCTACACAATCACAGTGCCCAGACCACTTTACAAAGCCTCACATTCACCCACTCACACACACATTCATACTGCAATGGGCGACTGCTGCCATGCCCACTGGGAGAAAACTCGGAAGTGTCCTTGGGCAAGACACTGAACCCGAGTTTGCTCAGGTTCAGTGTCTTGCCCAAGGACACTTCCACATACGGCCAGTTGTAGCCGGGATTTGAACCAATGACCCTTCGGTCACTGGATGACCCACTCTACCTACTGAGCCAAAGCAGCCCAATGATGAATTACACCTTAGATCATGCGGGGGGATAAAGGATGACGCTCCAAGACGATCCCTTTGCACCAAAGCTATCGCCAAAAATCGTCAGATGAGTGAACTCTTTTTGGATCCCCTGGCAACCAGCCAAGCTTATCCCGAGCTTCCTCCAGATAATAATTGAGACGAAGGTAACACATTTTCAGCTAGCATTAACACTCTCCTTCAATCCTTGTTACATGAACATAATTTAGTCCCACTAGTTCACATTACTATGTAACATCGGTTGCCAGTTTTCAATTTTACATTTCCAGCTCGTCCATCTTGCAGTAATGCAAAACCTGTGAGTGGAATGTCTTTTAGGATTTCAACGAAGAAAAGTAAAACACGTCATCAAAAAAAAAGTATTCTCCAGTAATCATATGTATTTTTTTAAATTACAGGTTATGCATCCAGCAGACGTTCGACTGCCATTGCAGTACACAGTGCAAACAAAAAAAGTAATTGAAAGCTTTTTTTTCCCCCTCCATGTCCCACTACAGCAATTTCAAGAATGTATTTTAATAGTAATAGTTATATTTCTAAACTGCACAGGTTGTGCTTCGAGCAGAAGTAGGGACTGGCACAACCATACAAGATCCCATTCACCGCCATCAAAGAATCAAATCCAGATGCGGGTAAAACCTTGCAAGGTTTTATGCGGCAGGTAATAAAAACCTGGACTATTGAACAAACGGTAGAGGAAGAGGATGAGGAGGAAGAAAGTGCAGGTGTGGGAGCCCCATTTGTCCATGCATGTAAATTCTGTACATAGTTTTACTTGTAAATCAATTATTTTTCTGTCAAAAGTACTTTCTCAGTGTTTTTTTATGTTCAGATGTTTGAGATTTTCACTCAAGAAAAATAGTATTGGTGTCAAAGTAATTGTTCTGCTTTATCTGTTTCCTCAGGTTTTTTCCTTCAGAAACAGATTTGGCTGAAACTAGCCTATATATTTACTGCTGATTACTAAGGAATAGTATATGCTAGAGACAAAAAAAAATTTATGCTGAAAGAAGAAAGTCTGATCTTCCTTTTGGTGGTTTTGGTGTTTACATACTCATAATACACAATATTCTGTGGGGCTTCAAAAATGAGTAAAGACTGGCACTCTGGAGGTTCCCTGCTCAGGGAACGGTTGGCAGTGAATGAGTTAACATGCTAACAAAGATAAAAAGTTAGCCTTACTAGTCAACACGTTAATAAATACATTTTATTAGCTAGAGTATATTGGTGGAGAATGCTCACAAAGGTAAGATGTTAGCCATGCTAGTGAACTTGCGATTAAACACAAAACATTAGCCATGCTAGTGAAAATGTTAAAAAACATATCTGTGACGTGTTATTAGGATTCCCACATGGTTTTCAGGCGGGACACACCCTGCTGCAATATTATTGGCTCCAGGACATGCGCCGCTGCACTATGATTGGCTGCTTTATCCCAGTACAATATGCCCTACTGCCTCCAGACGGGAAAAGAAGTATGTGACTTAAGTGTGGGGGCTTTAATACGTTTCCCACTAACACAGCCTAATTCTAACCTTAACCCATCCTCAACCACCGTAAACCCCAACCCTAGCCCTAAACCTAACTATAACAAACATTTTTTCTCTTTCGTTTTTATTTCGCACAAATGTGATACATTTTTGGATTGGTCATCTCGTTACAGCTGCGTAGCCTGCCCTTTCTGCGACGCATAAGCCAATCATGTTGGAAAGAAGCATGTCCTGCCTGGAAACTATAGTATGTGGGAATCCTAATCAGGTAGTAGTGACTGTTAACACTTCCTCCATTTTGTGGTAAGGGTTAACTGACCGGAGATTTTGAGGATGATGTCACACTCGGTCTTTCCAGCCTCATTGGTCGCTTGGCAGCTATATCGTCCACTGTGCTCGCGCCGGCTGCTCTTGATACAAAGTACGGCCAAGTTACTTTTGAAACTTAGGTCATAATCGTCAGAGCTCGAGATGTCGGCGCCGTCCTTCAGCCAGAGAATGGACATGGGCTGGGACCCGGACACCCGGGCCTCCATCTTCACCAGGCGGCCCTCGGCGTCCTCCAACTGCTCAGATGGCTTTTTGGTGAATACCGGAGGGTTCTTGCGCTCTAGGAACGAGACATGGGCAACGAGTCATGAGACGCAAAGACCATCGGGGGGGGGGGGGGGGGGGGGGGGGACGACTGTGAGGCACAAGGACCAGGGGGACAGGATGCAAAGATCAGGGATGGGATGACAAGATTTAGGAGACCGGAAACCAAGACCACGGGGACAGGACACAATGATGAGCGGTGTGGAACACAAGGACCAGGCAAACAAAACGCAAAGACCAGAAGACGGTGCACAATGACCAGGAAAGCAGATAGATCAGGCGGACAGGATGCAGGGGCAAGGGCTACAAAGATGAGGGATCAGGACACAAAAATTAGGAGGGCGGGATACAAAGACTGTGTGGGGCAGGAGACAAAGACAAGGGGAATCAGATACAAAAACCAGAAGGATAGGAAGAAAAGAACAAAGGAGCAGGACAGAAAGCCAAAGGGAGTGATATGCACAAAGATGACAGTGGGTGTGACACGAAGACCAGGGGGTTGCAATACAAAGACACAGAGGATGGAATCCAAAAAACAAGGGGATGGGACTCAAAGATGAGGGGAGCAGGGACTCAAACACCAGGGACTAGTTTCTGAAACCTTTGACTGTGACATCACAGGAGCAGGAGTCCTTCCCAACATCGTTAGCGACCTGGCAGGAGTATATTCCCGTGTCGCCTTTGTCTGCCTTGACAATGCTGAGCTGGGCTGTGTTGTCCTCCATGCGGATCTTGTAGTTCCCGCCGCTCCGGATATCCTTGTGGTCCTTGGACCAGGTCACCTTCATCGGGGCCGAACCAGTCAGGTGACACTCCAGCTCCATGCTGTCACCCACCGTTACCGAATGTGCTGCCAACAACTTCCTGTCAAAGACTGGTGGGTAACGGGGCTCTGCGGTGAGAGGGAGGATTTTTATTTTTTTTAATTTGTAGATTTTAGTTGTGTTTCTTTTGATTGTTTGCAGTGGTGGTTGTTATGAATAACCAGCGAAAGGAGGGACGGCATATTCAAATGACACCTGATCGGATGTCACAGGGCCTTTAATTAATTTTTTTGTACTTTGTAGATTATTTCCTGCCACCGACCTAGCAGGGTGAGCTTGGCTCTGCACGATGCGGACCCGACGCTGTTGGTGGCAACACAGGCGTATTCCCCGGCGTGCATCATCTCGCTGCGGTTAATTGTCAGCATGGCTGTGTTGTCACGGTAGACCGCTGAGAATTCGTCCCCATCCTGCACCGGCTCGCCATCCTTCAACCAGGAAACGTCCAGGGGAGACGAGCCAGCCACACGGCACTCAAAGCAGACCGCGGAGCCCAACGTCTGCTGAAGACTCATGATCTTCTTCAGAAAGCTCGGCGGAGTCTTGGCCTCTGAGGAAGGGAAGAGAGCGTCAGTCGGGGCGACTGATCCTTTCATGCGTTAGACAACAACTTTTGACTAGCTGTTCAATGCATTTTTTACATATAAAACAAATAAAAACAGAAGCGCTTTTTGAATAGCTGCCCACTGTCGTGACTGATGTGCAACCTTGACTTGGCAACTCATCCACTACGGTGACTGTGGCATGTTACGGTGTAATTGACCTTGCACGTTAAAGCGACACGTGGAGGCGGCGGTTCCAATCTTGTTCTAGGCCTTGCAGGTGTGCTTGCCCACGTCAGCCTTGATGGCCTTGCTGAGTTTGAGGCAAGCCACACCTTTTCCGTACTCCAGCATTCAAGTGGCACTGGAGCGCACCTTGTAACCTTACATGTTATGCATCCAGCAGACGTTCGACTCCCATTCCAGTACGCATTGCAAACAAAAAAGGTAATTGAATTTTTTTTTTTTTCTCCACATCCCACTACAGCAATTTCAACAATGTATTTTTATAGTAATAGTTATTTTTCTAAACTGAACAGGTTGTGCTTTTAGCTGAAGTAGGGACTGGTTTCAAGGACAATGGCAATCACACAAGATCCCATTCACCGTCACCAAAGAATAAAATCCAGATGTGGGTAAAACCTTGCAAGATTTTATGTGCAAGGTAATGAAAACCTGGACTAATGAACAAACGGTAGAGGAGGAGGATGAGGAGGAAGAAAGTGCAGGTGTGGGAGCCCCATTTGTCCATGCATTTTTGTGTAATATAAATTCTGTACATAGTTATACTTGTAAATAAAAAAAAATTCTGTCAAAACTACTTTCTCAGTGTTGTTTTATGTTCAGATGTTTGAGATTTTCACTAAAGAAAAAAATATTGGTGTCAAAGTCATTGTTCTGCTTTATCTGTCTGCTTTCACACACAAAAATATGTATATTTTTAAAAAAGTTGTTTTCTCAGTTTTTTTCTTCAGAAACAGATTTGGCTGAAACGAGCCTATATTTGACTGCTGATCACTAAAGAACAGTATATGCTAGAGACAAAAAAAAATTCTGATGAAAGAAGAGTCTGATCTTTCTTTTGGTGGTTTTGGTGTTTACATACTCACAATACACAATAAATATTCTGTGGGGCTTGAAAAATGCCAGGCAGTCTGGAGGTTCCCTGCTCAGGGAACGGCTGCCATTGAATGAGTTAACATGCTAACAAAGATAAAAAGTTAGCCATACTAGTCAACATGGTAATAAATAAATTTTATTAGCAAGAGTATATTGGTGGAGAATGCTCACAAAGGTAAGACGTTAGCCATGCTAGTGAACTTGCTATTAAACACAAAACATTAGCCATGCTAGTGAACATGTTAAAAAACATATCTGTGACGTGTTATTAGGATTCCCACATGGTTTTCAGGCGGGACACGCCCTGCTCCAATATTGTTGGCTCCAGGACATGCGCCGCTGCACTATGATTGGCTGCTTTATCCCAGTACAATATGCCCTACTGCATCCAGACGGGAAAAGAAGTATGTGACTTAAGTGTGGGGGCTTTAATAAGTTTCCCACTAACACAGCCTAATCCTAACTTTAACCCATCCTCAACCACCATAAGCCCCAACCCGAGCCCTAAACCTAACCATAACCAACTTTTTTTCTCTTTCGTTTTTATTTCATACAAATGTGATACATGTTTGGATTGGTTATCTCGTTACATCTGCGTAGCCTGCCCTTCCTGCGACGCAAAAGCCAATCATGTTGCAAAGAAGCGTGTCCTGCCTGGAAACGACAGTATGTGGGAATCCTAATCAGGCAGTAGTGACTATTTAATTGCTGTTAACACTTCCTCCATTTTGTGGCAAGGGTTAACTGACCGGAGATTTTGAGGCTGATGTCACACTCGGCCTTTCCTGCCTCATTGGTCGCTTGGCAGCTATATCGTCCACTGTGCTCGCGCCGGCTGCTCTTGATACAAAGCACGGCCAAGTTACTCTTGAAGCTTAGGTCATAATCGTCAGAGCTCGAGATGTCGGCGCCGTCCTTCAGCCAGAGAACGGACATGGGCTGGGACCCGGACACCCGGGCCTCCATCTTCACCAGGCGGCCCTCGGCATCCTCCAACTCCTCAGATGGCTTTTTGGTGAATATCGGAGGGTTCTTGCGCTCTAGGAACGAGACAGGGGCAGCGAGTTATGAGACGCAAAGACCATGCGGTGGGGGGGAGCCACAAGGACCACGGGGACAGGATGCAAAGATCAGGGGGATGGGATGCCAAGACTTAGGAGACCGGAAACCAAGACCACGGGTACAGGACACAATGATGAGTGATGTGGAACACAAGGACCAGGCAAACAAAACGCAAAGACCAGAAGACGGTGCACAATGACCAGGAAAGCAGATAGATCAGGCGGACAGGAGGCAGGGGCAAGGGCTACAAAGATGAGGGATCAGGACACAAAAACTAGGAGGGCGGGATACAAAGACTGTGTGGGGCAGGAGACAAAGACAAGGGGAATCAGACACAAAAACCAGAGGGATAGGAAGCAAAGATCAAACGAGCAGGACAGAAAACCAAAGGGGGTGATATGCACAAAGACGACAGTGGGTGTGACACAAAGACCAGGGGGTTGTGATACAAAGACACAGAGGATGGAGTCCAAAAACCAACGGGATGGGACTCGAAGATGAGGGGAGCAGGGACACAAACACCAGGGAATGGGATGCAAAGACCAGAGGCCACAAAGTCAAGGGGGGCAGGTATACAACGACCAGTGGGACAGGACACAAAGACTAGTTTCTGAAACCTTTGACTGTGACATCACAGGAGCAGGAGTCCTTCCCAACATCGTTAGCGACCTGGCAGGAGTATATTCCCGTGTCGCCTTTGTCTGCCTTGATGATGCTGAGCTGGGCTGTGTTGTCCTCCATGCGGATCTTGTAGTTCCCGCCGCTGCGGATATCCTTGTGATCCTTGGACCAGGTCACCTTCATCGGGGCCGAACCAGTCAGGTGACACTCCAGCTCCATGCTGTCACCCACCGTCACCGAATGTGCTGCCAACAACTTCCTGTCAAAGACTGGTGGGTAACGGGGCTCTGCAGTGAGAGGGAGGATTTTTTTTTTGAATTTGTAGATTTTAGTTGTGTTTCTTTTGATTGTTTGCAGTGGTGGTTGTTATGAATAACCAACGAAAGGACGGACGGCATATTCAAATGACACCTGATCGGATGTCACAGGGCCTTTAATTAATTTTTTGTACTTTGTAGATTATTTCCTGCCACCGACCTAGCAGGGTGAGCTTGGCTCTGCACGATGTGGACCCGACGCTGTTGGTGGCAACACAGGCGTATTCCCCGGCATGCCTCATCTCGCTGCGGTTAATTGTCAGCTTGGCTGTGTTGTCATGGTAGAGCGCTGAGAATTCGTCCCCGTCCTGCACCGGCTCGCCATCCTTCAGCCAGGAAACGTTCAGGGGAGACGAGCCAGCCACACGGCACTCAAAGCGGACTGCGGAACCCAAGGTCTGCTGAAGGCTCATGATCTTCTTCGGAAAGCTCGGCGGAGTCTTGGCCTCTGAGGAAGGGAAGAGAGCGTCAGTCGGGGCGACTGATCCTTTCATGCGTTAGACAACAACTTTTGACTAGCTGTTAAATGCATCTTTGACATAAAAAACAAATTCAAACGAGCGCTTTTTGAATAGCTGCCCACTGTCGTGACAGATGTGCAACCTTGACTTGGCAACTCATCCACTGTGGTGACTGTGGCATGTTACGGTGTAATTGACCTTGCACGTTGAGGCGACACGTGGAGGCGGCGGTTCCGATCTTGTTCTCGGCCTTGCAGGTGTACTCGCCCACGTCAGCCTTGGTGGCCTTGCTGAGTTTGAGGCAGGCCACACCTTTGCCGTACTCCAGCCTACAAGTGGCGCTGGAGCGCACCTTGCCGTCACCCTTGAACCACGACACTTTGATCTCGGGGGTGCCCGCCACGTGACACTTGAGGCAGACAGCGTCCCCAGACGTCACCTCCATGGGCTCCAGGGGCTCAAGGAAGTATGGCGGCTCTGCAGGGAAAAGACAGAGGTGGCGAGAAAATCAAGACTCTATCCCCACCAAAGCCGTGCTTTGTCTGGTCCCTCATCTAGGACCTGTTTGCCATGGGTGACCCTGCCAGGGGCATGAAGCCCCAGACAATTTAGCTGCTAGGATCATTGGGACACACAAACTCCTCCACCACGATAAGGTGACGGCTCAAGGAGAGGTTGAAATAAACCATATTTTATTTTTCTAATGAGGAAGGGTTCCATGAATGCGCGGAGTTCCTCCAAAAAGTTTAAGAACCACTGGTTTAACATTTTAAATCACCTACTCATGCCTGGAGAGTGAGACGCAATGAATGCTGGGATGCGGCGTTAGTGTAGCAAGTTAGCAACAGAGCTAACCCAACACCCGGCCGTCACCCACATGTCAAAATACCAAACACTATGGGGTTATATGGCACGAGAGACATTTTAATATAATACCATGAATCACATCGTAATATAATCACACAGCACTACTCTATGCGAGTTGCACGGCTGGGTCGGGCTGGCGAGACACAGTTTTATGTCTGATTTCTTCAATCCACGCTCTTTTCGTTGAGTTAAGAGAAATAAACGCCTCAAAACATGCATCGCATATTGTACTGATGGAAATTGAGGTAGGTCGCTAAAGACCTCATTTTAAGTCACATTTGGCGATGCGATACAGGATATTTCAGACCGTGCCAGGGATTACTGTACACTTGATAGTTTGGACTTAATTGGTGTGAGGATTATGAGGGGGTCCTGGGAAAAACGTTTTACTGCCTGGAACATACTGTACTTACCCAAGATGGTGACAGTAGCCTTGCATTCATCCTTGCCAGCGTCGTTGGCCACGCAGCAGGTGTACTTTCCGGCGGCGTCCTTGTCGTCTGTGCTCAGACACTCCAGGATGCAGGTGCTCTCCGTGGTGCTCAGGTTGTATTTGTACGATGCAAACACCGGCTGCTCCTCCTTGAACCAGCTCACCGAGATCTTGGGCGTTCCAGCGTATGAACACTCTAGCCTCAGAGGTTGGCCTTTCTCCACCGACACGTCCTTCAGCTTTTTCACAAACAAAGCTGGCTCTGGAAGAGGGAAGCAAGTGACAGGTTGTCAGTCACAATCCACTCGTTTCGTGGCAACACACAACTAGACGCACATATAGATGCAAAACTCCATTTGTAGCATGAATTTAAATCAAAGAGAATGATACACACAACTCTGTGTAACACACACATATAGCCGCAAAACTCCATTTGTAACATGTCTTCAAAAGACATACAAAGTGATACAGATGACACACAACTCCCTTTACAACGTAACTTTAAACATCAAAGATTTTTGGTTGATGGTTTTATATATTTGTTTAAATTAAACGCACAATCCCATTCGTAACATGACTTTAAACATCAAACAAAGTGAGACAGACGCGTCTAGATGCACAACTTAGTCATGGGAATTTAAACATCAAAGACACGGGTGGCACACAACTCCCTTCGTAACACCAGTTCAAACAATAAATTAGGTGACACAGTCGACGCACAACTCCCTACTTAACATTTAACTTTAAACATCAAAGACACAGGCGACACATCTCCCATTGTCGCATGAGTTTAAGCAAAGAAGACTAGACAGGCGCAAATAGACCCAGAACTTCCTTAGTAACACAGCTTTAAACATCACAGACACAGGCGACACACTTCTGTTGTCACACGAGTTTAAACACCAAAGAAAGCGACACAGGTGCAAATTGACGCGGAACTTCCTTATTAACACGATTTTATACATCAAAGACACAGGTGTGGCACAACTTCCTATGTAACATGACTAAAAGACAGGTGATACACAAACGCAAAACTATTGGTAAATTGTGGTTATTTTCCTAGCGTAAATCCTGTGCAGCGCGTGGCGTATCTCTGTGAGGAGGCGGGTTAGGCCGGGTTGTCGTATTCTCGCAGACGCGTGCAGCGGGGTATTTACGATGTCCGCTGTTCACGTTTATGAATTAAATATGTCTGATCCAGCCCGCATGTCCATGGAGCTCGTGCATCGTCTGCTCACTCTGCGAGGAGGAGGGGTAGACCCTTTTTTGGTACTTTAGTGGACCGTAGACCAGTCCACTAAACCAGCGGATTTAAAATGAGACTTCTTTGCTGGCGTGGGTGTCAACACAGCTTCAATCCTTTCCAATCAAAACGGGTCATTGCATACTCTTTAAAAGCGGTGCAAATAGTCTCGCGTATGGTGACGTCATATATGCAGAAGACATCTCAGTGGATTTAAAAAATATAATAATGTTGATACAAATAATAATGCATTCAATTAATTGATTTCTACCAAGAATAAGGGGTTTGGATGCCCACTGTTGAAATAAATCTGCCATCCACCACATACGTCCAAGGAGCTCGCGTGTCTTTCTGCCTCATGTACACCGATCAGATTCATTAAAATCACGTTAGATTCCCATGCCACGCTTGCACGAAAATGAAGATTTATCACTGGAAATACACCCCTCAGTCACCAAAATGTCATATGCTCCGGACACCAAAGCCAAAGGACACCCCCTTGCTGCCCCAACAATGCTCAGTTTGGCAGAGGCCAGTCTGCAAACACACGCAGTGACCCTCGGGCTGGCACAAATATCAAGAATCGCACAATTTGCGATCTGGCGCACGCTGCACAATCTACGAACGAATTCAGAGCCCTAAATGTTTAAAGTTGCACAGGAGACATACAGATCTCCATTTGTAAGTTTAAGAATCAAAGACAGCCCCTGACCTTTGAGCATAAGGTTGACAGGGCAGCTTTCCTTGCCCACATCGTTGATGACCTGGCAGGTGTACTCTCCGGCGTGACTCCTATCCACCCGATAGAGCTGCAGGAGGACCTGGTTGTCCTTCAGGGAGAAGTCACAGCCCCGTCCAGCCTCCAGCTCCTTGGCCCCCCTGAACCACTTCAGCCTGAGGGGCGGGCTGCCTTTCACGAGGGCCGAGAAGCTGACGTCCGACCCCGGTGTGGCCTCAGCCGGCTGAGGCAGAACTGCGAAGGATGGCGGCTCTGCAGACAAACAGAGTTTCACGTCACCTACGTACAATATATGCCAGAGGAAGATAGTTCTTGCAATTAAAATGTGGAAAATGTAGAGCAGCACAAAAAGAAAAACTTGTAATACATCACCTCATATCATCATAAAACCGGCTTGAAGGATGACAGTAAATGTACTGAAGGAACTCTATTCCATTGTTGGGGAGTGTCATAAAATCTAAAAATATTTGGTTGGGCGTAAGAAAGCAAATACTGTAATGATTGGCACTAATATACTGTAGCCATCCCACTCAGCATGTATACTAAGTCAAAGGGTAAAAATATGTATGGTCTTAAATACGGTAATCATGAATAACTACATTGCTGTAAAAATGCCAACTGAGAAAGAATGGATCAAGATTACGTTAGAGAATGATGCCTAGAGAATGGAATATAGACTGTGCTGAAATACGGGCACCACTGGAAAAGTACAAGTGCTTCATGTTACTATAGTACTTATTTACATGTTGTTTTCTTGACATAAGCAAGTCATTTTTCTCTTAATTCTATGTGTTTTTTCTTTTTTTCTTTGTATTATTTTGGTTTTGTTTTTTTGTCTGTGTTTCAAAGGATTCCTGTTTTTTTTCTTTATTTTTTAAATACTGCCAGACTCTGCTTACCTTTGACGTCCAAGGTGGCGCTTGTCTCACTGGATCCTGCCTCATTGACCGCCTTACACCTGTAGTGTCCCGAGTCGGACAGCTTGAGGGTGGGTACTCTAAGGGTACAGCTGTTGTCACTGAACGAGATGTCGTAGCTGGGTCCACTGTGCAGTTCCTCGCCGTCGCGGTACCAGGAAATGGTAAAAGGGGGTGAGCCGGACACCTTACACTCCATCTCGCCGGCTTTGCCCACCACCGTGTTGCAGTCCTTCAGTTTCCTCGTGAAGGAAGGCGGGATGATTTTGTCTGCCATGCAGAAAGATGGTGTAAAGGCGGAATACCGCAAGTCTCACACTTTCTCTCGGTTTGTTACAAAAAGTCAAAAAGAAGACCTGGAATCAGGTAGACGTATCAGGTATAGAAACACGACTCCCTTTGTAACATAACTTAAAAAAAAAAAAGAAAAAAAAAAGGACTTCAAAGGCACATGCGCATATTGGTTCAAAATTCCCTTTGTAAAACATCTTTAAACATCAAAATCAGGCTTTACATATCAAAGAAAGAAATACTAGCATGTATAGACTGGACTGCCCTCAGTACCAGTACTTTAAATATCAAAAATACCGTCAAAAGCACAGAGTGACATACACCTCCTTTTGAAACATGATTTTAATTGACAAAGAAAACGTCACAGGTCAGTATTGATGCACAACTTTCTGAGTAACACGAAACATAAAAGAAAGTAACACCAACCTAAAACGGTGAGATTAATTTTGCTCAGGTCCTTTCCGACGTCGTTCATGACCTGAAAGGTGTATTCTCCAGAGTCCAGTTTCTCCGCCACCAACACATTCAGGCTGGAGATCATCCGAGAGAAGGAGACTTTGTATTTCCTGCCAGAGGCCAACTCCACGCCGTCCTTGAACCACTTGGGCACCAGGTCAGGGGTGCCGCACACTTTGACTTCCAGAGCGGCAATGTCGCCAGCCGTCACGCTCAGAGCGTCGGGCTTATCCACGATCTTGGCGGGTTCTGGAATTGACACACACAGAGCACAAGAGTGTTAAAAACGTGCTTGCTTAATGGTGAGGGAAAGGAGGAAACACTGTGGGAGAAAGAGAGAACCATTCAGTTACTAACCTAGTACAGTCAAGTTCGCGAAACACTCAGTACTTCCGGCATCATTGCGCAGTTGGCAGGTGTACCGGCCCGCCGCCGCTGCATCAGCCTCAAACACTTTGAGAGACACCTGCTGGTTTTCAAAGCTGATTTTTCTGTTGTCACCGTCCCTGAGAATGTGGTCCTTGTCCTGAACCCAGGACACAGCGATAGGCTCTGAGCCTCTGACGGTGGCCACGAGGCTCACCTCCTGTCCCAGAACCACTGTGGCATTGGACAGTTTCTCCACAAAGGATGGAGGCTCTGGAGAAGACCAACAAACCAGTCAGCGAGAGAAAGGAATCTAACTATGGTTCCGCACTTGACGCTTTGAACTCCACTGACCTCTGAGTTTAACTGACGCCTGGCAGGTGTCACTGCCTACGGGGTTTGATGCCTTGCACTCGTAGCGGCCGGCGTCGGTGTGTTCGATCCCGATGATGTGCAGCGTGGCCGAGCTGCCCTCGCTCAACATCTTGTACTTCCTGCTCTCCATCAGCGGCTTGCCCTCCTTGAACCAGGTGGTCTGGAAGGGGGTGGTCCCATTCATCTCGCAGTAGAGACTCACATCCTTCCCCTTCAGCCCTTCTACCGGTTCAGGTACTCTACTGAATGACGGCGGTTCTACGGGAACACCGGTACACATTTACAGAGTCTGAAGAGTCTGAAGCGTAGCTGAGAATCTTAAAGCTGAAATCCGAAAAGCTTTGATCCTCTTGTCCCCTCTGCCTTTGTGATAAATTTGGATTTTTGGAATTTGGAAATGGGGTAATACAGTGGTAAGTGGTTACTACATTTGCCTAACAGTTCTGAGGTTCTGGTTGAAATGCTGGCTCTTCCTGTGTAGAGTTTGCAGGTCTCCACCTCCTTCCAAAAATATGTTTGGTTAATTAAAGACTAAAATATCCATAGTTGTGAATGCTTGTTTGTCTTTGTGCCCTGCGAATGGGTAGCGACCAGTCCAGGGTGTACCCCGCCATGCAACCCTAACCCTAACTCCGTTACCGGTCTCGCAACCCTAATGAGGATAGGTGCCATAGAAAATGGACAGATACATAGAACTTGGAACGTTTTGATAATGACTAGCGCCAGAATCAATGCTCTTTCTGTATGGCGTTTGCATGTACTCACTGTGCTTACATGGGTTTTCTATGGCTACTCTGGCTTCCTCCATCATTCCGAAAATCACACGTTAGGTTAATTGAAGACTAAATTAGGCGTGAATGCTTGTTTGTCAAGTGCCCTTGCAATTGACTGTTGACCAGTCCAAGGTGTACCGTGTCTCTCACCCAAAGTTAGCTGCCATAGACTCCAACTCACCCGGAACGCAAAGTGCAATAGGAAATTGATGGATGGATGGGATTTGAAAGGTTTGAATTAAGACTACATGCCGTGTGATTGACTGGCAATCAGTTCAGGGTGTGAGCCACCCTTTGTCATATGCCATCTTGGATTGGAAGCAGTTACCCACAACCCTAATCAGTGCAAGCGGACAAAAAAATGGATTAGGACTTCAATGGCAGTCTGCATGTTTGGAGGTCTGTGGACCTGAAGTGAAGGTTGAGTATAGCCAAGATGAAGGCAGAGGTGTTTAATGGTCCTAAAACGAGGAGTTCCTAATGGATTACAGCTTTAAGCAACGTGATTTCTGAGTCACTGACAAGAAGTCAGCAAAAAACTGACCTTTCACAGTAAGAGTGGTGCTACAGCTGACACTACCGGCATCGCTGTGAGCTTCGCACGTATAAACTCCGTCATCATCAAAGTCAGCGGTGTGCAGCTCGAGTACCGCCACCGAGCCAACAAATGATGTGTTACAGCTGCCTCTGTCCATCAGCATGGTGTCCTGCTTGTACCAGGTCACCATGATGGGTTCGGTACCCGTGACCCTGCACTCTAGTCGGAGCGCCTCGCCCTGCTTCACACATTTAGTGGCAGGGAGTTTCAGCACAAACTCGGGTGGTTCTGGAAAGCCAAAACATTAGCATTAGCCGGCAGAGTGGCAAAGCTTAGGGGTTAGTGTAGAGCGGGGGGGAGGGGGCGGGTGCGCGATGGTGGCTAACGCTGTTCAAGGCAGAAAAAGCAGGAAAGAAACACTGACACGACGACACAAAGCTGTACTAATACTCATGGATTAAGACAACGCTGAGGAAGCCACGAAAGACATAGCAACGAGATAATTGTCCAACCTTTTACTGTCAAGTCTGCACTGGCGCGCACGGAGCCGGCGTCGTTGCTGACTTGGCAGGAGTAGACACCGCTCTGGGTGATGCCCACCGAGTAGAGCTCCAAGAGGCAGGAGAGCCCCTCCAGCGCCATGAGACAAGTGGGTCCTGTCATCAGCTCCGTGTCATCCTTGAACCACTTGACACTGAAGGGCGGCGTCCCCTTGAACGTCCCTTTGAAGCGCACTGTTGCATTGGGTACGGTCGCCTGGGACTCAGGCGATGTGACAAAGCTGGGAGGTTCTACAGACAATGAGACGGAGCAGGTTATAAAAGCATATCCTCTAGTTGAGGATTGAGTGATCAATCCAAAACACGTTTTAACCTTTGACTTTCAGGGTTCCAGAGCATTGGCAGCTTCCTGCTGCATTGCTGAGTTTGCAGGAGTAGGAACCTGCATCTGACATCTCTAAGTGCTCAATCTCCAAGCACACGGAATTGTCCTGCTGAATCAATTTGTGTTTAACACCACTGGAGATCTTCCTGCCGTCTTTCTGCCATTCTACCGAGATGGGAATGGACCCTGAAATCGTGCAGACGATTTGAACAAAAGAGCCCAGAATCTCTTGCATGTCTCCAAGGGGTTTAATGAAGCTCGGCGGGATGACTTGTTCTGTGACCAAGAGAACGAACACAAAGTGATCATCTGATCGAGATGTCAGGGTGCTCTTCATACCCCATGCTCTTCACACAAACCTGACACGACCAATTTGACGGTGCAGCTACAGCTACTGATGTGGTTGGACACCTCAAAGACGTAGTCGCCTTCGTCCTCTCTCTGCGCCGACTGAATCTTCAGGCTGCTGATGTTATTCTCAAAGCTGAGCTTGTGCTGCCTGATGGACTGCAACTCCTTGCCCTCTTTCAGCCAATGCACTTTCAGCTCTGGCGAGCCTTTTACCTTACAGTCCAGACTGACTGGATCTCCAGCCGTGACCTTTACCAACTCCGGTTTCTCAGAGATCTGAGGAGGTTCTGCAAGCCAGTAAAGTCACAAGGTTATGGAAGGTCAGGCATCAGACCAAGATCTTAAAAGAAAGGTCAGTAGAGCATACCTTGGACCACCAGGGTGGCGACACACTTGTCCTGGCCCGCGTCGTTTATGGCCTGGCAAGTGTAAGACCCACTGTGACATGCTTCACAAGTAGGGATCCTGAGCATGGCCACATTGTTCTCGAATGCTCTCTCAATCTTTGGATCTTCCAAAATCCAGTTCCCATCCTTTTGCCATTGCACAGAAAGGGTTGGAGAGCCAGCCACCACACACTCAAAGACCACCTTCTCACCCAGAACACAGATGGCATTTTCCATTCTCTTGATAAATGTTGGCGGTTCTATTTCAGGAAATTGGGTGTTAGTGCTGGTTTTAGACCAGAACTAAGAACATTTAAAATCTAAACAGACCAACCTTTGAGTCTCAGTGTGGTCTTACAACTACAGCTTCCCACCTCATTGGCCACAGTACACTGGTATTCACCAACGTCGCCTGTGTCACATCTGTTCACTTCCAGGCCCACCGTGTCATTGACTAAGGAGAGGCCGTGTTTAGCACTGACTTTCAGTTCCTTGGCGTCTTTGTGCCACGTGATCTCAAAAGGAGCAGTGCCGGCCAGTTGACAATTCAGCCAGGCACCGCAGCCCATCACAACGCTAGCTGGCGTCAGCTCTCGTAGAAATACAGGCGGCTCTAACGTCGGGAAACAACACAGTCATCCTCTCAGAATTTGAAATCCTAAAACAGCCGCTCAGACTCTGTGACTAATCTGACCTTTGACTTTTACTTCCAGGCTGCAGCTCTCGCTTCCCGCTTCATTGCGAGCTTCGCAGAAGTACATCCCGCTGTCTTTGACGTCGGCCCCGCACAGCTCTAGGGTGGCCACGGAGTTGATGAAGGCCATCTTATGACGACTGTCGGGGCTGATCTCGGAACCCTCCCTGAACCAGTAGATATCTATCTCTGGCGTGCCGCTCACTTGGCACTCAAACATTTGACTCTGACCTGGTCGGAGCACAGACAAGCGCGCCGGTGTTCGTGTGAACTTCGGCGGTTCTGCGGGGGGAAGCAACCATACACGTATCCATCAGATAGAGGAAAATCTTAGTTTGCATTTCAGTCCAGATTTTGTACAAATCTCACAACTGTCAGTTTGTTCTATCATCTGCAGAGTTTTAAGTTGTGTAAACAATATTTTCTAGCTCATTTGAAAAAAAAAATAAAAAATACAAAAAAAAATACCAATTCATTAGGCCACAGAATCACTTGTGGTTTTGGAGGTTCTGTGTTGTTTGCCAATGTTTAAGACAGGTTTTTTTTTGCTAGTTGTGTTGTTGTTTTTATAGGCAAATTTAACTATTTTTCATTTTAATTACTTTAATTTCAAGAATGTGTGAACAGACTGACAGAACAGTAAGTAGCTCTGATGAGGAACCTTTGACAAAGAGTGTGGCCTGGCAGGAGATGGTGCCGACGTCGTTGAGAACCTCACAGACATAGTCGCCGGAATCTGAGGTTTTGACAAAGAACAGCTCCAGAGAAGTGGACGCGTTGTCCTTTATTACCAGGCAGTCGGCGCTGGACAATATCTCTTTTTGGTTCTTAAACCATTTGATGGTAAGCGGCGGCGTGCCCGAGATCAAGGCACTGAAATGGACCTTTGAGCCGGGAAGGACTTTCATAGATTCTGGTGGTTCAATAATGCAGGGAGGCTCTGGAATATGAGAGAATCAGTGATTGTCAAAGAGCTTGGGGTGGTTCTTAACCTGACCAAGACAAAAAGGATTCAAACCTTTGACAAACAAGGTGCCAGAGCACTGAGCACTTCCCGCCTTGTTCTTAGCGATGCAGGCGTAGCTTCCACTGTCTTTGCTGTCCAGATCGGAGATTTCTAGGAAAGCCACATTCTCAAAGAAGGTGCACTTGTGTTTGTCGCCCGTCTGGATCTGGATCTCATCCTTGTACCACTGGATACTGAGTGGGAGCGAGCCTGACACAACACACTCCAGATGAGCAAAGGAGCCTTTGATACCTTCGCTTTGCTTCAGCTTCCTAGTGAATGCCGGCGCAATGATTTGATCTGATGTAGAAGAACAAAGAGGTTAGCACTAGTCTGCGCATCAAGACCAAACCCCATGACAACAATTCTGGTACGAATGCCAACTGACCCAAAATGGTGAGCGTCGCCATGCAAGAACTGCTACCAACATCGTTTGAAACCTCAAAGGTGTAGTCGCCACCATCACTTTTATCTGTTTTATTGATTTTGAGCACAGAGCTGGAGTCTGTGCTTTGTACTTTGTACCTCTGGCCAGAGACCAGCTCCTTGCCGGCCTTAAGCCAGCGTACCTTCAGCGGTTTGGTGCCCGAGAACCTGGCCGCCAAGGTGGCCAGATCTCCCTGAGTCACACTGATGGACTTTGCTTCCTCGGTGACCTTAGCAGGTTCTAAGACGTGAAGGACAAAAGTCAGCAAAGATTCTCCAGACTGATTTACGTTACAACATCGGGGCAGATGGAGATGTGGTGGATTCAGCTTTTGAACCGCCAACAACACAAAGTCCTTCCCACGAGTGAACTCATAAGGAATTAGGCTCATACTACACACTGATAGACTGTGACATTAGAACTTGATTATCATCCATGCTTGCTAACATGCCAATAATTAGCATGAGCACACAGTGTGTTCTGGCTAATCTTGTTGTAGGTGCATTAAATTGCTGAGGTTTAGGCGAGAATTGGGATCTGGAGGATTACTGACCTTTGACAGTCAGAATGGCAGAGCAGGTCTGACTCCCTGCCAGATTCTGGGCGTGACATGAGTATTTGCCGCCATAATTGCTGTGAAGCTTGGTGATGTGCAGAAGGGCTGTCTGGTCCTTGTACGTAATCTGAATATTTTCAGCCTCCTTGAGTTCATAGTTGTCTTTGAGCCAGCTGACGGTCATGGGCTCCGAGCCCTTTAGGGTGCACTGCAAGGACACCTCGCTGCCGACCAAGGCACTGACGTTATCCAACTTCCGCACAAACGATGGAGGTTCTACAACAGATTTAATCATCATGCCTTGTCTTAGATCAGAGAATATTTCTCCAACAAAAAGATACTGTGGAAGGTCAAACGATAAATGATAAAGGTCTGGTCTAGTAGCTCGGTGACAGAACAGGGGTGGTAAAAGTCTAGGTCAGACCTGGGCATTTTACGGTCTGTGGGCCACATCCTCAAAAGTCAATTTGAACAAGTATTTATGGTGTGCATGCAATAGACATATCTTGCTTTTATTTTGAAAAGGCAGATATGTCCACGTGTGCTCTCTGCGGGAGGTAATAAGTGAGCACTTGCCTGCCGGCTATCTCATAAACATGTAAGCCCATGTTAAAAAAAAAAAAAAGTTGGAACCGAATGCTGCATTTTCAACAAGACACAAACTAAGCACACGTAGCTGTGTTCAAGGACTATAATCTGAATCGCCACTACATCACCAAACAGGAGGAAAAATAAAAAAATTGAACTGACGGAGTGCGGCAAAGGAGTCAAAGGCTTTGTTAGGCAAGCTGCAAACAAGGCAGGGGCTTTTTAAAAATCTCCACATCCAGAGAAGCAGATATCAAGACAAGTTACAGGTACATCATATCTTACAAAATCGCCCAAAATAGTAAATTGTTTTTCAGACTGCTTATTGCGAAGAGGGTTATATTGAGCTTAGGCATTCACCCAGATTTTAAGCCCACGACAGACTGAATTTTCCTCACTGAACATTGTGAAAATGCTCTGAAAACATTAAAACCACATGATCTTTCTTACTAAATACTGGGAATGTTTTGAAAACATTTTCTGAAAATTTTAAAACCACATCTTGCTTCTTTTTTTGAATAATGTTGATCATTTATCTTAAATATACTACAAAACACCGTTGTATTTGTGAAGAATAACAAGTTAGGAATAAAGTGAAACGTTGCAATGAGTGCTGTTGTTTTGAACTGCATATTACTTCTATTGTATTATTTTCCTCTTTGATCTAAAACCACAGTTCATTAATCTAGATATTTCGAGAAGTAGCAGGTAATTAAAATACATAGTTTACTGTTTTTGTTTTTGTTTTATACAATGAACGAAAAAAATTGCAGGTCATTGTTGGTCCGGCCCTCGATCATAGTTCAGATTTTTCATGTGGCCCATGGTTGAAAATAATTGCCCAGGTCAGGTCTACGTCGTAGGATCAGAAGACAAAGAGGATGCTAGATCTTCTGAACTGACCTTTAAGAGTGACTTGACATTCACAAGTAGCCCTCCCCACTTCATTCTCCACCGCACACTGGTACAAGCCCACGTCTCCAACCTCCACCGCAAGCACTTGAAGGGCCACCATATCCTCCTTCACCGTGATCCTGTGTCTCTTATCGTTCCTCACCAGCTTTGTATTTTTGTAAAACGACACAGTGAACGGGACAGAACCAGACACTTGGGCCTCCAGCATCATCTCAGAACCCTTCACCACATCTTTGGACTCCAAGAAACGAGAAAACAACGGGGGTTCTGGAGGAATACAACGGAGCAGTCAGCATGTGAAACTGGATTGCATATAATGCATCACCAGAACTGGTCTTGGCTTGCTCCTGCGTTGTCATGGCACTTTAATATGTTAAAAGTGGATCTATAATGGTGGGTACAGTTCTGCTGCATAGCAAACAAACCTTTGATTGTGATCGTACTGCTGCAACAGTCACTGCCGGCCTCGCTGGAAGCTACGCACGTGTAATCTCCACTGTCCGCAACAGTGCACTTGGCTATTTCCAGAGAGGCCACAGAGTCCCCTGAGGTCATTGCATACTGTGGACTGTGGCTAATCTCCATGCTGTCCTTCAGCCACCTGAAACCTATGACAGGACTCCCTGTCACTTTGCACTGCAGCTTGACTGGTTTGCCACTGACGGCCAGCCTGGTGGCCTCAGGCTTCATCACAAAGATGGGAGGTTCTGAGAGAAGAGGTGAATGAGGATTAGGAGTCTGGTTAGCATCAAAAAGTGATGTTCATGCATGTGACAACGGGCACCTTTTACAAAAAGGATTGCGGTGCAGTCCACCTTGCCAGCGTCATTGGAGACCTGGCACGTATATTTAGCGGAGTCACCAGGCTTGACAGAGGGAAGCTCCAGTGAGCTCATTGAGGCTTCTTTCTTGATGAAACAAGAGCCTCCGCTGATCATCTCCCTGTCCTCTCTGAACCATTTCACAGACAGAGGAAGGGTTCCGGTGAATGTGGCCTGAAGGCAAGCAGTAGTTCCGGGTATAACATCCTGGTCGTGGGGTGTCACTGTGAATACTGGTGGCTCTGGAGGCCACAAACGGGAATGAAATGTGCACTTTACGTTAGCATCAAATCAATAAAATGGTGGCATAAGACAAATTGAAGCACGAGACCACCTTTGACATAAAGTATGCCGCTGGTTTCTTTCACGCCGGCTGAGTTGGTGGCTGTGCATTTATAAACTCCTGAGTCAGCTTTTTCCAGCTGGCTGATGGTCAATGTGGCGGAGCTCTCCTTGAAGTCTGGACGGAATTTGGCTCCGGACTCAATTTCCCGCTCATCTTTGACCCAAGCGATGGTGATGGGTTGGGACCCGGACACCTTACACTCCAGCGATATGTCGCTGCCAATGTTACCGTCGACCCTTTTTAGGAACTTGGTGAAAGCTGGCGGCATTATACGGTCTGCATTTCGAAGACAAGGTATTGTGTGTGTTAGTATGTAATTATAGAAAGAAATAAAAAAATACTCGAGGGGCTTTACATTGTATTTGATCAGCCCTCCATCAAAGCCCCTCACAAACATAATCACACTTAAGTTATAGCAAAGCGAACCTAGAACTGTCACGGAGCATGTGCACTGGTCTTTCCCGACTTTATTGGAAACCTCCATCTTGTACACGGAAGAGTCTGCTTTCTCTGCTTTGAGAATCTTCAGCGAGACCACATTGTCCTTCTGGCTCATCTTATATTTGCGCCCACTGATCATCTCCTTGCCATCCCTGAACCACTTGATTTTAAGATCTGGGCTTCCGGAGATGGTGCACTCCAGTGTGGCCGGATCACCTGCTGTCACACTGATGGATTCTGCTGGTTCTACAATTCTAGCGGGTTCTGAGATGAGATCGGTACACAAGAAGAGACAATCAGCATTAATATTTGAGAAGACATGAAGAACAAAGGAGGCTGTGAGGAGGATGTCATCTGACCCTGGACTGTCAGTGCGGCTTCACATTTCTGTTGCCCGGCTTCGTTCTCGGCGTGGCACAAGTATTTACCGGCGTGGCTGATGGCCACGACTGCTATCGACAAGCTTGCCACATTGTTCTCAAATGCCATGGTGATGTTTGGATCATCATCTCTCAGTATTTCACAGTCTTTCATCCACTTGACTGTGATGGGGGCAGAACCCTTCACGGTTCCCTGCAGCTTCAACGCATTACCCAACACTGCCGTCACACTTTCAACCCTCTTTGTGAAGCTTGGTGGCTCTATAAAAAGATCAATGCCACGAAGAGCTAAGATGTTGGCCAGAGAGTGAGCGTCATAAGATGTTAGTGTTTTACCAACCTTTAAGTTTAGCTAAGCCCTTGATAGTGACTTTGCCCACATCGTTGGCTATGACACATTGATAATCTCCCACATCTGCACTTTCAAATGGCTTGATCTCCAGCCTCAACACGGGCTCTTGGGAGATGATTTTGTATTTGTGATCACTACTGATGGTCCTCTTATTTTTGGACCAAGTGATCTCAAAGGGAGCACTTCCCGCAACTTCACATTCCAGCTGGACGCTGGTGCCCTTCACTGCTTCCACCATCTGCAAATCTTTCTTAATGGATGGTGGCTCTGTTATAAAAAAAAGTCAAGAGCATAAGTACAATGTTCCCCCTCTATATTTCTGTTCATCATTCATGCCTCTGCTTTATTGTGGATTTTTAAGATTGTTTATTTTATTTTTTTTTACAGTATACAGGCAAGTCAGTTTAGAGTTGTGCACCTTCAGTAAAGTAGTGCATTGTGCCACAACATGCTGGGCAGTACTGGGTTCTACAGGAAGAGATCCAGCATTAACAGCATGAAGAAGATGCAGAGAAAGTCCCAACTAAAAGTCCCACGTCGCAGAGAGAATATATGCCTGTGAGCATTGTTGTAAGCTCTGTTTTGATGTGTTGCTGCTGTGTGTTCAAGTAGCAGTTATTTGAAGATCTATACTGTAACGTTGATGTTAATTTACGTAAAACCGTCGATAGCCTTTTGCATTATGTGTTAGGATTAACTATTCGTCTTTCATTAGATGGGAATATATTGGTTAAAAATGTTGGTGTTTAAATGTACGTTTAATTCTCTTTTGTTTTATGTGTCCATTTTATCGTAAACTTCAACTAGAAATGACAAATAAACAGCATGTGGTAACCACACTTTGGCTTTTATGTGGAGAATTGTGTGAGCCAGCGTTAGAACAGACGGTAAGGAATATTTTGTTAAGAGTGTCTTTTAATATGTTTGTGTATTGATAATGTTAACTGTGTTTATACTGTGGGAGGGGCAAAATTATTCAAAAAAGCTTTTTTTAGATGGCCTCTACGTATATCGGGGATTTTCATCTACTGCTGGTAGGTCTGGAATATATCCTCTGCGATAAATAGGGTCTCACTGTACACTCCGGTAAAAAGTGCAAAAAATGTTGATGTGAAGTCACAAGATATCTCAGACCAACCTTTGACAGCCACCGCCACACTGCAGCTTTCGCTGCCGGCATTGTTTGACACCTCGCAGGTGTAGCGGCCGCTGTCAGTGACAAGAAGGTTCATGATCTCCAAAGTGGCCATGCCATTTGTGAAAGACATTTTATGTTTGTCTCCAGAGCTCAGCTCTCGCTCATTCCAGAACCACTGGATGTGGAGCTCTGGGGAACCTTTAATGGTGCAATGCAAGCGAGCGGCTATTCCTTGCTTCCACGTGATGCTTGGATCCATTTTCTTGACAAAAGTAGGAGGCTCTGGAAGGAGTAGTTAGTTTCAAAACATTTGATAAAAGAGAAGAAGTAATGCAAGGTTTCAGCATTGGCTGACAAGTCAGTCAAGTCTTACCTTGAACTGTCACCAGAGCCTCGCAGGAGGCGGTCCCGGCCTCGTTGGAGGCAGTGCAGACATACAAGCCAGAGTCCTTCACTTTGGACTTTGCGATTTCCAGAACCGCTATCTTGTCCTCAAAGGAATGCTTACACTCCAGGCTCTGGTGGACCTTCTTACCATCCCGGGTCCAGGTGACTGTCACACAAGTGTCCTCATCTAATTGGCATTCCAGCCTCAGTATCTGGTTGACGGCAGTGGATACTGGCTCAAAGCTCTTAATGAAGTTGGGCTTGTTGATAACTTTGAGCTCTGTGCTAAAAGTAGCGGCGCCAACATTGTTGGACGCCTTGCACAAGTACACTCCCTGATCGCTGGGCTCAAGATTAAAAATGTGCAGGGAATACTTGTTTTTGTCGCACCTCATGGCATAGTGGTCTGAGGGTGAGATGGCTATGTTGTCTTTGTGCCAGACAACCTCTATGGGCGCCGATCCAGTGAGCGAGCACTGGAACACAGCTGTTTTTCCCACATAGGACATCATTGGCTCTGGTTTCGATACAAATAGTGGTGGGTACATTTCTATAGAGAGCAGGTTGAAGGTATTTTAGAGAGTGGAAGCACCAAAATGAGACTTTACAGCTCAACTACATGAAAGATGTTTTCCATTATAACTTATATCGATAAGTCCAAGGGTGTCAAAAAACTATAATTCTGTCGCTCTCAGTTTCACAGTAAAGGGATGCATGCAACAGGAAGTCTTACCAGTGACGGCTAGAGAGGCACCACAGCTGGCAGCACCATACTGGTTTGTGGCCTTGCAGCTGTATTCGCCGCTGTCTGCTTTGACTGGGTTCAAGACCTCCAGGAAGGATCCAGTGTGTCCGCTGATGATGCGGTACTTCTCGCTTTGCTTCATCTCCATACCGGACCTGTACCACTTGAAGGTCACGCTAGGGTCCTCCTCAATCTCGCACTCGAACTTGGCGTGGCTGCCGACGTTTATCTCCAGAGGCACAATTCTCTGCCTAAATATTGGCGGCGCTGAGGCGCACATGGACAAAGAAGAAGGTAAATGTCAGTGAAATCTTGACTGGATGGATTTCATAGAAAAACACACAGTCACAAAGGAGACAGATGGTGGATGTTATTTCATTCTGTGGAAATAAAACAAATAGCCAGAACACAAGCCAAAGAATTGGACCAAAACCTGATTTCAGGTGGTTTTCATAAGACTTGAGTTCATGCTATAGATGGAAGAAAGATGTGATGACTAGGTTGAAGACTTTACTTGAAAGCATGCAGACATAAGTGGAGAATGGACCATGACAGACCATGAAAGCTGGCCAAAAACCAAGACCAGGCACCCAGTGGGTGCTTGTTCTGGTCTTCAGACAGTTGGTGTAAAAAACAAGATGAGGTGAGTTAGAGTGAAATGTGAACACTCAGAAGACAAATGAAAGGAACTGGATGAAAAGATGGAACATTGATTTTTCTAGATGTCAAACCTCTTGAGAACACTGTAAGTCTGGAAGATGTTGTAGTTTTGCCAGCTTCATTCTCAGCCTCACAAACATATTCTCCTTCATGTTTCTCCTTGACAACTTTTCTGATAACCAGCGTGTGTGTGTCGAGCTCTGTGAAACACTTGAACTCATTGCCAGATTGCACCAATTTGCCATTGAAAAACCAGTTTACCTGGGTGACATACTTAATGCTGGTTCTAAATGTTATTTCAGCATCTTCCTCGACGGTGATGTCTTCCAGAGAGATGACTACGAGTGGACATTCTCTCTGTTCTGGCCTGGAGACCGATATCTCCTCTTTGAAAACCTCATCCATGCTTTCCTCCAGGATGCTAACACCCTGAGCCTGTTCCGAGGGGGTGGTGGTGGGAGGCAGGGTGGTGGTAAGCAGCACGGTCCCTTCAGCCTTGCTTTGGCTCTTTATTGTGGACCTCACCTCCTGTTTGGACACCACCACCGACTCCTCAAAGGCCATGTGGACCTCGGCGGAAACTTGGACCTGTGATGAGATGGACTGTGCCACCCTCGATTCCCTGGATTCCTGGACTACAACCTGCTCCTGAGCCGAGGCAAATGCTACCGCCATTTTGGACTCAGTCCTGAGGCCCGCTGCTTGAGATTCAACACCAGTGAAGTCCACCGTGCTCTCTGCCACACTCACTGTCTGCACAACGGAGGAACTGACTTGCTTTGAGCGGGCTGAAGAGACCTGCGCCCTCTGAGGTTTGTCTAGCTGCATCGTGCCTGGCTGATCTGAAGTCAGAACATTAGCCTCCTGGTGTACAATGGAGTGGAAAGCTGCCTGCAGTTCACTTCTGAGGTCAGCTGTGCGAGGATATTCACCTTGGAAAGCCAGAGTGATTTCCAAAGGTGTGCCTGTTGATGTGATCAGGTATGTAAACATTGTGTGCCTGGGTTCCCTCTGGACTTTGATTTCCTGTATCTGTGCAGCCTGAAGCCCTCCTACAACATCTGCCAGCAACAAGGGTTGCTCGCTCGCTACCGCAGACTGAAGAGCATTTCTCAGCTGATGACATACACTCACACTGGATTCTTTTGGCATCTGAAGGACAAACATCATCTCTTTGGGAAGAGTCGCACTATCTTTGGATTCTGATGCGAGCAGGGACAGCTGGGCTTGCTTCGTAGCAGTGACTTTAGTGGAATCTGACTTGGTGATCTCCTGAGAAAGCTCTCCTGTCAGTACTTGCTTCTCATCCATCACTATCGACTGCCTGACTGATTGGCCTTCCTGAATCTGCACTGCAAAGTCCTGCTCTGCAGCCTTGAGAACTTCACTGCTCTCAGTGCAGATCTCCTTCTCCTCGACCTGAACCGGCTCCGTGGGAACCTTTGGCTCTATGGCGGTCTTGCAGGTGACTTTGTCCACAGCTGCCAGACTCTCAGTGTGTCCCGCATCTAACGCCTGACTCTCAGCCACACTAGTGAGGTGCATCACATTCCAGCGATCCTCCTTCTGCACCAACGCTCGCTGCTGCTTAACATCAGAAGTAACTGGCGTCTCCTTCGGCAGTTGCATGGGCTGGAATGACAGCTGAAGGATGTTCTGCGGTCTGGGCTCAGTTCGAAGCTGCGATTGAACTCCAGTCACAGACAAATTAAGCTCTGAGTGCTGATCTGCGGTCAGCTGTAGTTTCTCCTCAGAGATAGCCGCGTGAATACGAGCCTTTTCGGCTTTCTGTGTCGCTGTCTGCTGTTCAGACTTCTCAGTTACAAGAATACCTTCTTTGGGCAGCACCTCAACAGCCTGGCTTGACTGGAGGTGGAGCAGAGAAGGGGACTCCTTACTTGTTTGAACAGCAAAGGTGCTCACACTCGCCTTAAACGCCGATGTGTCCTCACATACGACTGTCCTCTGCTCATCCTGGCTGACTGAGTGCAACACAGTAGGACTCTTCCTGGTACCCGCCTGCTCAGACTCAGGTTTCTTGCAAGTGAAACTGGTTTCAGAGGGGAGCAGGTCTTGGTCAGTGATCACCTGCAAGTGCAATAGCTGCTCCCCTTCTAACTGGGATTGAATGGATTTGGCGTTGTCCAGAGATGGCAACTGCTGAGAGGACTCAGCCTGAAGCGGGTACCTTTCCTCTGCTGTTAGACTTGCATTCATCAGGTGGTCCTTACAGAGGAGAGCTGTCTCTTCTGCTGGTCTCTGCACAGAAATGTCGGTCTCCTTGGCCAGAGTGTGTTTGGACTCGCTGACAGAGGCCAGAATTAAACGATGTTGCTCTTGTTTGACAGAAGTCTTCACAGCTGAGTCGGCTGTCGCTAGCTCAGCAGTGTGACCCTCTGGAAGTGCATATTTCTCTGTAGACTGGGCGGAGTATAAGATTTTCACCCCCTCTTTGACCTTGTAACCCTTCTCCTCCTGTGCTCCGGAGAGCTCTTGGGACTGTTCTTTTATGACTGACATCTGTGACACCACCTGATGCCCACTAACTAGATGCTTGGGTTCTGAGCTCGTCTTTACTGACACAGACTTTCTGTCGGCAAGCGGCTCAGTGCTGGCTATAGAGAGAGGGGTAAGCTCCTCGGCTACAGCAGACATCACATGTGACCTCTGCTCCCTCCTTGCCTGCAGCTCAATTACCTCGGGACTTTGAATGCGGTCACAGTGCTGCTCCTTGAAGTCCTGACTCTCCTCAACAGATGACGTGAATGCAGCCATGTGAAGCTGCGTTTGAGAAACAGCCGAAACCTGCGCCGGCCGAGTGGGCACCTCCGAAACTCTTTCCTCTACCTCGTGACACTGAAGCACTGCTGCCTGATGGGCCACCTTCTCACGGTGAATGGTGGCGGAAGAGATATCCAGCTCCGTAAGGGAGCCCACTTGCTCACTAGGGATAACCCGGCGGTCTTCGGTACCTATGGTGTAAACCATTTGGTCTGACCTGGTCCTGTCCTGGCCTGGGAGGCTGACCTGGTATAAGCGAGACTCCGTAGCCTGTTCTGTTTTGGAAACTTTATAACCTTTTTTCTGGACCACCATTTGCTGTTTGTGAGACACAGAAGGTGATTCCCTTACCACAACTAGCTCAGCACCACTAGACGCCTCCCCAAACTGGTTTGAAGCTTTGCATGTGTACATGTCACTGTCTTCCTGTACGACACCCTTGATGGTGATAAAGCCAGACCCATCTGGATTAGATGTAATGATGCACTTAGGACTAGACTGGACCTCAAACGCACTCTTGAACCACTGGACTTTGGGGACTGGGTCCCCAATGACTTTGTAATTAAAATTAATATCTGCCCCTTGTGAGCAACTCACAGGTTGGATCTGCTCTATGAACGTCGGAGGTTTACCTGTGTACTTAAACATTTTCTCGACCCACTTTTCTGCCTGGCTAAGGTCCGCCTTTTTCACTTCCAGGTACGTAGTACATGTGGTCTGGCCAAACCTGTTGGAGGCAGTGCAGGAATACTCGCCCTCGTACTCGGACGTGACACGGGTGATAATCAATTTAAACTCTTCCTTCTCTTCTACCAGCTTGTACACGGAAGAGCTTTTGATCACTTTCCCATCACGAGACCACTGAACAATGGGTTTTGGTGTGCCCGACACCTTAACGCTAAAGGTGGCTCTTTCTCCGGAGCTCACCGCCACCGGAAAAAGCTGGCTGAGAAACACTGGCTTCTCCTTTTTCTTCTCTATTGTGGAAGAGTAACGTTTGGACTCTGGCATGAGTTCAAGTGTTTTTGTTTTGTGAGGCAACTGGATGCCAGTGTAGTAGGTCTCCTCTTGCTCCTCCACAGTTGTGACAGTCGTGCTAGAACGTTCTGTTGGAAAACATTGAGCAAGAGTGATAAGAAAAAAAGTCATCCCAGCCACACAGACACAACAGAATTCAAATATACCGGTGTTCTTCTGGATCAGGCATAAGGAACCTACAGCCCATGAGGCAGGTTTAAGTTTAAGACTTTAAGATGGGTTTTTTTTTAGGCCGTGTCCATCAAATTCACAAAATATGACCACTAGGAGTTTGCAATATGGGTTCAATATCATATCATGAAACATTTTTACAATATTTGGGATAGTATATATTCTTTTATTTTTAGCTGCATGTATATATCTTTACATATTTACATTATATTTTATATTGACCTCTCTGTGTCTGAAATAAAGCTCCCATCATCATCATCATCACATCCAAATAAGTAAAACATTTTTAGTGACTGCAGACACCTCTGAATGGCAGATTTTGGTAATATCTACGAATAATTAAGGTCTTAATTTTCTACAAATTTAAGAGTTTTTGAGGATCCATGAACATCGTGCAGTAGTGGTAGAAGTAAAAGTAGTGGTATTACTACTATTATTTGTACTAGTAGTAGTGGTAGTAGTGGCAGTAGCAGTAGTAGTGGTAGTAGCAGTAGTGGTGGTAATGCTAGTAGCAGTAGTGGTGGTAATGTTAGTAGCAGTAGTAGTAGCAGTAGTAGTACTGAGAGGAGTAATAGTAGTGGTAGTATTAGTAGTAACAGTAGTAGTAGTAGTAGTCATAGTAGTATTTGCTTCAGCAAGGTTTCACGACTCGGTCCAACCTGGTGTTGACCACACAAATAAGGATTTGCCATTGTAAACAAACTGTTTGCTGAGAAGCTCTGGGAAGAAAAATGACTTTTTATCACACACCACACCACAGGATAATCGCTAAGGATAATCTGTAGAGACGTCCAAGAAAAGGCCCTTTATTGACTAATTAGAAGCGGTGAATTGGGATCAAAATTTGCCCGATTATTGAAATGTGTATACTATATATGTATATTTATGTGTACTTGGGCTTAACCAGGCCGGTAAAAATCACCAGGTTCTCACTCGCTGCTCCAAACATGACTTAGTAACACTGAAAGCTCTGGGAGACAACAACAAGTGATGCTCTTCAAAAAAAGAAGTACTGAGACTGGTGTTCACTTTGTTAGTTTATTGTATAAACTCTAAGACAAATGACACATTTGTACAAATTATAGATCTCTGTTGCTCGCTCAAAACCACGGAGAAGAGCTCATATTTACAGCAAGTCCACAATCACTTTGATGTTTTCAAAGGTTTCACATTCCAACTCTCGTTGAGAAGCATCAGGGAAAAAAACACTAATCTTGACCCAAACAAAACAATCAACTAATTTACATATACGAGTCAACAATGGCCTGTCATTAGAAAAAAATATATTTATTTAATACTTTTTATTCTTACTGTTTATAACTACAACACAATGAATACTCTATTTGTAAATGCTATAAATGTGTAGAATTTATGTTTTGGTAGGACATTATACACATTACATTTTAGTTTCCATGACTGACCACAAACACATCATTTACACTCCAGTTCCAGTCCACTTTCTGTCATGTTTTCAATGCAAATTACTTTGGCTTTACAGTGTATAAACACTAAAGCAACCCTTTAAGCGACTAAAACAATGGAGCGTTTGGGTGAGTGGACTAAACTAACTCACATCAACAACCCAAAACTAACGAAAAAGTGACTTAATGAACTCTTGACTTGTATAAAGCTTTACTGGCGTGGCTTGTTCTGTTATTATAGTAATCCATTAAAATTCACTGGAAGCAACTGGACTCTCCTTGGTTATTGAAGACGTTTCACCTTCAATCCAAACGGCTTCTTCACTACATTTTTTACAAACAAATACAATAAAAAATTTGAGTATTAGAGTATTTATGTGTCTGGTGGGTATGTCCCTTTGGGGTGCTCACATGAGGGTTGTTGTTGTTGCCAGGAACGGCTGGTGAATGATCGTTTTGCCAATCAAATGCTCATTCACCTGCCTGGTGGCAAATGGCTCGTTGGTAGCCATTTTTCAAATGGAATGAGAAAATTACTGGGGGAGATAATGACATTGTTGAAAACAGACGGTAAGTGGTGGCATAATTTGGATGTTGGAAAATTCTGATGGACACAGAGGACCACTTGTTTGAAAGAGGAATGAAGAAGCTATTTATGTCAACCTAGAAAAGTCCTCTCTAATCAGAGGATGAACCTTTTGAATTCAAGGCGAAATGTCTTCAGCAACCAAGAGTCCATTTCTTCCATTCAACTTTTGCAGTTTGCCATGACCTGGAAGACAATCTACACAGACACATTCCTCTAGTAGACCTTCAGCAGCGCTGAGGTTTCAATCCATCCAACAGCATTCTGGATCAAGCAACGGTACTCACCAGCATCGCCCTGGCTGGCATTCGTAATAAGAAGGTTAAAGTGGCCTGCAGTTTTCTCCTGAATGATATACCTGCTGTCGCTGACATGCTCACCATCTTTGTACCACTCAGCCATGGGCTTTGGCGTCCCACTAACCAGACACTGCAGAAAGACCGGCGTGCCAACCGCGGCAGTCATGTCCATCAAGGGAATGACACACCTCGGGGCCATCTCAGTCACCTGGAACTGGAAGCTACACATGTTGGAGGACTTTCCCTTGAACTCCACCTTATCCTCTTTGGCGGACTCGGCAAACACGTCAAAGTTGATGCTCATGTACCGGTCTTCGCTCATTTCGCCATCCGTGTTGGCCACCAGCCGGATGGCCCGCTGAGACTCATTGGCCTCTTGCTGAAACTCAAACTCGAGTTCAATCTCCGACACCTGTTCGCTGTCCACCGCGGAGTTGCCGACCAGCAGGTCAAATTTCTGCGGCTGGACTTTGGCGCTGCCAAGAGATACGGCTGTCAACTCCCTGCCTCTGGTCTCCCCAGAGAAGTCCTTGGTACTGAGCACCACCAGTGAGGCTCGACACAGTGTCTCACCGACGACATTGACGGCACTGCAGGTGAACACGCCGCCGTCCTGTGCTGCAACGTGACAGATCTTCAGGAAATGGTTGTCGCCTTCATACGAGTGCAGGTACCGTCTGTAATTGTGGGGAATTTTTTTGTCCCCTTTGAACCAGGACACCACGGGAGATGGAATTCCCATCAGCGAGCACTCAAACACGACGGTGGAACCCTCTGAGGTTTCCACGTCGCAGATGGGATTGATGAACCTTGGAGGCATCTCGGTCACCTCGAAAGCTATTTTCAGATTTTCGTGTTCCTGTGTTACAAAGTCCACAGTGCCCTCCTCGTAAACACTCGGAATAACATCCAGGGATATAATCATACTCTTGCTGTCAGTCGTGTACTCAGGAATGGTTATGATCTTCACCTGTTTCTCAAACTCCTTTACCTCATTCTCATCTAGTTCTACCTCCAACAGGATCTCCTGGGGTGAAGGTGAGCGAGAAGAGTCGTCATTCTCCATGTCAAACTCCATCACGTGTTGATGGGTTACAGCGGGTGGGGCGAGCATGAACCTTGCTTCCTGCGACACCACCACCACGAAAGCAACGCTCCGGGCCTCACCAACATCATTGCTGGCCTGGCAGATGTACTCTCCCTGGTCGGCTTTAGTGACATGCTGAATCGTGAGGGAAATGCGGTCTCCATCTCGCTCCATATTGATCCGCTCGTCAGCCACCAGCAGGGTTTTGTTGCAGAACCATTTCACCTCAGGCGGGGGGAGGCCAAAGACTTCAGCAAGAAAGATCAGAGAGTTACTTTCATAGATCTTTTTTTTCGTGAGAGGTTTAAGGAAGGCAGGCGGGATTCCATGCACCTTCTCCTGATGGGAGACAAGACCAAGAGATACTTTACTCCTGGAAAGGAACCACTCCTCATCTACATTTACCTCAGTAGACACACTTTCCAAGCCCTCATCAGCAGGAGATGCGAGGAACTGGACGGGTGACAAAAACCTCTCGCTGGAGTCTGATGAGGGTCTTTGTGTGGGGGAGAATGGATATTCCTGAGGGGTCTTAAAACCACTTCGGGTATCAGAACTAGGAGTATGGAAGGAACTGGGAGCATTGGGGGTATGGAAGGAATTGTAAGAATTGGGGGTATGTAAGGAGCTAGGAGACTTAGGGGTGTGGAAGGTTAGCTGGGAGATCTCTGTGGATGAACTTGGGGTGTTGAAACTCTCAGTGACCTCTCCTACCTCCTCACTAACTGTGCTGCCAATCTCTATCGATATCTCAGACTCAGGGGAGAGCGGCCGTCCCCAGTCTGTTGGAGGGTTGTAGTATTCATACACAGCACCAAAGGTCACCTCCTCTTCCTCTATTAAGCCTACTGCAGGTCCTGCTTCTTCTCCAACTTCATAGACTCTGGAGTTGTGGCTCCTCGAAGCGACATGTTCAGCACTACCGATATTTGGTGGGGAAATTACTTGTTCCAGATTTTCCAGAACATCAAACCTCTCATTAGCTTTCTCACTCCCGACCACATCACCAGCAATCAAGTGGTCTGCTGGTATCACACTACCCAAGGAAGCCGGCCCACTGACAAACACACCACTATCTAGTGATGGCTCAGGGAGTGAAATGCTTTCCACCCTAAACGCCCCATTGTTACCTTCTTTCACTTCTTGTTTCAAGTCTCTCACCACATCAGTGGACTTTTCCTCAACAGCATAAATCTGCACCTCTGTATCACCTTCAGACTTCAAGGGTTCCCTTTGTTTTTCAGATTTTAGCAGTTCATGTAATCTTTCAGGTTTCTCTGCTTGGCTGGTTGGAACTGAGGTATTGACTGAAAGTCTTACTGTGGGCACTTTTTCAAACTGGAAAGGAATGAAGCCACCAGATTTGTTGAACATGTGCACCTTTCCCCCCTCATCCAGCACTCTTATTTGCCCTGCCATCAGTTGTTCGGTAAAGCCAACTTGTTTCTGGGCTGTGGGCCTGATGATCTCTGGAGACTCCTGCTCTCCCTTTACAAATTGTTTGACGGGTACCTCCTCGATGTTTGTGGATAGCTCACTGGTTTCAGAGACTTTGTCCACTGAGGTGCCAGTCTCTAGGCTCCTTGCTGAAAGAGCAGTTAGGGTTAAGCATGGCAGGTTGGTTACCATGGAAGGATCAGTATGGACACTGCCATGTTCAGGTGCGACTGGTTGCTGTAATGCATCACGAGGACTGGTCACTGTCGGTATGAACTCCACAGGAAAAAGTGGTTCCTCTTGCTGCTTCTGAAATGAAGAAGAAGCCATCGCTGGGTCTGATTCAAAGGCTTGTTTAATCTGAGACACTTTTATCACAGCAGCTGACAGTTGCAGCCCACATCCAGATATAAGTGGAGCCTCTCTGTGCACACCCGATCTGGCTCTTGGTGACACCTGAGGCGGAGCGATGTTTTTGTCCTCTGTGACATTAACAAGCTCTTCACCTGCACTGAACACGTCACAGGTGCAGGAGACCTCCCCCATCTTATTTCTCGCAACACATTTGTACATTCCAGCATCAGTCCGAGTAAAAGAGCTGATGTAGAGCTTGTGTACCTGACCATCAACATCTGCCTTGTATTTTGCCGAGGTTGTTTCAAGAGGAATATCGTCGTAAAACCATGTGACCTCTGGGGAAGGTTCACCCATGAGCACACACGCCAACACAGCCGTTCGACCCTCTGGGCAGCTGAGGCTCTCCAACTTTTTGACCACACGAGGAGCTTCAGCAAGTGTATCGAAAAAGAAAGTAAATTTGTGCTTGTCGGTCTGACCGACTCGCTTGTCTGAAGCGATCTCTATGCAGTCCTGAGGTTGATCTTCGCACTCCATCACTGCAGGTTCTGGAGTGGGAGCGTCCACTCTGATTTCCACAGGAGATGAACTGACTGGTTGAGGGGCTTGTAATGTTTCAATGCAGGCTTCTCCTCGGCTGTCATAAGGTCCCTTTCCCCTCTCAAACTGCTTTGCGACTGCCACCTTCTGTGAGACCACGTTTTTGTTTGAGAGCGCCAATGTGGCGCTGCAGGTGGATTTTCCATGCTTATTGCGTATGACACAGTTGTATGTCCCTTCATGGTCTGTGGTAGGATAGAAGATGGTCAGCGTTGACTTGTTGGACTTGACCGTGATATTGTAGTCAGGGTTGTGGCCCAAAGGGTGTCCATCCTTGAGCCATGTGACTTGTGGCAGAGGGTCGCCTCGGAACTGGCAACTCAGCTCGGACATCTGGCCGAGTCTGACTTGAAATGAGGCTATTTCTTTCACAAATATCGGACGACAGCGGTCAGTACTCAGCTCCTTAAGCATTGTGGATGCCGGAGTTGGGTAAGCACCCACTTCAGAAATGTCCTGCTCTTGGGTTCTCATCTCCATCTTTGCTACAGTTCCACATTCAGACCTGTCCTGACAGTTTTCATCTTTGACTGTTGAGAACGTCTTGTTGATCTCCTCTTTTTCCACACCCACCATATCTGTGTGTGGTTTCCTCTTCCTGTTCTCCGCAGATGTATCCATGTTACTCTCCTCCTCCAGTGCTTCTTGGATACACTGGTTGCTGGATACAGATGGCCTATACACCTCCTTACTCAGCCACTTTTCAGACTCACTTCTCTGAGGACTATGTAATGGGTAATGTATCTTGACTGATGATTCATCCTGAGGACCCCCCAATTGGGAGCAAAGTCCATAGACTTCTGGAGAGACAATGGTAGGTTGCGTGAGGGAATGTCTCTGAAATGGTGAAGCATCATAAGCATCTTCATCTTCTGTAGCAGCCATGGATTCAACCTGCCCTGGTATAAGTGAATGTTGAGGTAAAGCAGGATCCGAAGGTGGAGATGGATTGTAATCAGCACGGTAAAGAACTGAATGTTTCATGTGTGCTTTGGCTCCATCCGCAGTCACATGCTCTTCTTGAGATTTTTCTCCACAAATAGGTGAATGTTTCCATGCAGCCTTCATATGTGGAGGAGGGAGGTCATTATGGAAGGACTCAGTGGGTGGAACAAAAGCCCAGCCAGACTCCAGGTCAGCCAATTCCTCTGGTTTGACAACATCTGTTTCCCATTCAGGAAGACATTGAGCCAGAGCCTCCTCCTCTTGGCCTAAGCACTCAGTGTCCCTCTGCATTCTGGTCTCAAGGCCCTCAGTCGGCAACTGGCCAATAGGCAACCACTGCAGACCATCACCCTGCTGAACAGGACCCGAATGGCTCATGAAGAACTTCTCTTTGGATGTTTTTCCAAAGGAGGGATTCTTGCTGAGGCTCACCTCGTGTGGGGGAAGAGTTTCTGGAGCAGTCGTTCCAGTCACGCTTCTTTCGACTTCAGTGCTCCTCTCTGCCTCAAGAGGGGGATACCCATGTGTCCACTCAGAGTTTGGCTTCTGGGCCTCTTCCTGTTCCATCAGAACATCTTGTTGCCATTTCATGATGCGTTGAGCAAGGGCTTCCTCTTCACTTACAAACTGATCACACTTCTTCAGCTCTGAGATATTCTCCATTGACAGCTGAAGTTCTCGCTCCTCATTTGTTTTCTCAAACATAAACTTTTCGGATGGCAATTTTATTTTGGGGGATTTTTGTCCCTGCAGTACAGATACAGTTTCCAGTCTCCCTGTCGGTCTGTTCCCTTTGGCTGTTAGCACTGGGGGAAGGGTTCGATCCTGGTCCATTTGAGTTTCTACTTCAGTGGACCTTGGTGTTATCACTGTCATGATTCGATTTAGGGTTGGTCTATCCAGTTTGCTCTTACTTTGAGTGTAAACCCCTGGTTCCACATAGGGTGTTTCTTCGGGCTTTGCCAGCCCAGTTTCAGTTTGAGGTGGTTCCTCCTGTGTCATAGCTTGCTGCCACTTTCTGATTCTTGGGGGCAGGAGTTTTTCTACACACTGACTCTGCTCAGCGTCTAGGCTTTTCTTGTACTGTTCACTCAAGATGCCCTCGGCTGACTCAACTGTTTTTGCTGCAATTCCTCTTTCTTTCGTTTTAGGTCGTGCCTCAATTTGTACTTTGAATCGAGGTGAAATCTGTGGCTGCACAAACTGTCCTTCGTCTTCTATTTCTTCTGCTTTGACTTCAGGTAATTTAAGTGTTGAAACTGTCGCAGCATCATGATCGGTTTCCTTGGCCTTCATTCTGGGAGATTTGTGGAAACATGAGGACGCGGCTTTAGGCTCTTCATGAGTTAACTCGCTAACATCCCGCTGGTTGTAAATGTGCTCTTCTGGCTCCATATATGGTGTTTCTTCTGGCATAAGCAGGCCAACTTCAGTTTGAGATGTTTCCCTCTGTGTCATCTGTATACCTTGCTGCCACTTCCTGATTCGTAGGGCCAGGAGTTTTTCCTCACACTCAATGCGCTCAGCTTCGAGGCTCCTCTCGTACTGTTCCCTCAAGGACACTCCCGACCATTTGTTCTTGGCTGTTTCAACTGTTTTTGATGCCTCTTCTCTACCTTTAGTTTTGGGACGTGCCTCCATTTGTACTGCGACTCGAGGTGACGTCTGCGGTCGCACAAGCAGGCCATTGTCTTCTATTTCCTCTGCAATGACTTCTACTATTTTATTTGTTGAAACTGTTGAATCAGTTTCCTTGGCCTTCAATCTAGGAGATTTGTGGAACCATGAGGACGTGGCTTTGGGCTCTTCATGAGTTACCTCGCTCTCTTCCTGGTGGGTGGAAATATGCTCATCTGGCTCCATGTATGGTGTTTCTTTTGGCAAGAGCAGGCCTGTTTCTGGTTGAGATGTTTCCTCCTGTGGCATCTGTGTACCTTGATGCCGTTTCCTGATTTGTAAGGCCAGAAGTTTTTCCTCACACGCAGTATGCTCCGCTTCCAGGCTTTTCTCATACTGCTCCCTCAAGGACTCTCTAGACCATTTGTTCTCAGCTGGCAGAACTCTTTTTGCTCCCTCTTCTCTACCTTTACTACTAGGGTGCGCTTCCATTTGTACAATAACTCGGGGTGATGCCTGTGCTCGCACAAGCAGGCCCTCGTCTTCTTCCTCTGCTGTGACTTCTACCTCTGGAAATTTGTGGAAACATGGGGAAATGGCTTTGGGCTCTTCATGAGTTAGCTCCCTCTCTTCTTGTTGGGTGGAAATATGATTGTTTGGCTCCGTGTATGGTGTTTCTGCTGGTGTGAGCAGGCCAATTTCTGGTTGAGACGTTTCCTCCCGTGTCATCACCATACCTTGCTTCCACTTATTGATTTCTAGGGCCAGGAGTTTGTCCTTACACTCAACACGCTCAGCTTCCAGGCTGGCTTTTGTCCTCGGCTGGCTTCTATCCTCAGCTGGCTCAACTGTTCTTGTTGCATCTTCTCTTGGTTTAGTTTTTAAGTGTGCCTCTGTTTGTACTTTGACTTGAGGGGACACCTCTGGCCACATGAACAGTCTGTCGACTTGTATTTCTTCTGCTCTGACTTCAAGTAACTTATCTGTTGAAACTGTTGCAGTTTCAGTATCAGTTTCCCTGGCCTTCGTTCTGGGAGATTTGTGGAAACGGGACATGGCTCCGGTCCCCTCAGGAATTACCTCTCTTACGTCCTGCTGGGTGTAAATGTGCTTTTCTGGCTCCATAAATGGTGTTTCTTCTGGCATTGGCAGCTCGGTTTCCGATTGAGATGTTTCCTCATTTGTCATACCTTGCTCCCACTTCCTGATACGTAGGGACAGGAGTTTTTCCTCATGCTCAATCCGCCCAGCTTCTAGGCTCCTCTCATACTGTTCCATCAAGGAGTCTCCACACCATTTGTACTTGGCAGGCTCAACTCTTTTTTCTGCCTCTTCTCTATCCTTAGTTTTAAGGTGTTCCTCCGTTTGTGCTTTGACTTCAGGAGACACCTGTGACCGCATTAACTGTCTGTCATGTTCTATTTCTTCTGCTCTGACATCCATTTTCAGCACATCATGTGTTGAAACTACTGCAATTTTGGAATCACTTTCCTTGCCCTTCATTCTGGTAGATTTGTGCAAACGGGAAATGGCTTCTGTCTCTCCAGGAGTTCCCACTCTTACTACCTCACGGTTGTAGATATGCTCTTCTGGCTTGGTGTATGATGTTTCTTTTGGCTTTGGCAGGCCAGTTTCCCGTTGAGAAGCTTCCTCCTGTGTCATTTGTGTACCATGCTGCCGCTTCCTGATTTGTAGTTCTTCCACACGGTCAATGTGCTCAGCTTCCATTCTCCTTTTGTATTGTGACCTCCCAGCACATTTGTCCTGGGCTGGCTTTACTATTTTTGCTGCCTCTCCTTTCCCTTTACTTTTATGTTGGGCTTCAGTTTGTACTTTTACTCGAGAAGTCTTTGGCCTTGTGAACGATTCCTCGTTTTCTATTTCCTCTGCTCTGCCTTCTAATTCAGGTATTTTATGTGTTGAAACAGCTTCATGATCGATGTCCTGGGCCTTTATTCTGGCAGATTTGTGGAAACGGAAAATGGGTTTGGTCTCCTCAGGACTTACTTCTCTTACTTCCTGCTGGGTGTTAATGTGCTCTTTGGGCCCTGTGTATGGTGTCTCTCTGGGCTTTGGCATGCCAGTTTCATATTCAAATGAGTTTTCTTCTGACATCCTACTCCCTAGTGGCCATTTCCTATTCTGGGGGGCAAGACCTTTTTCCTCACGTTCCAGATTTTCTCTATCCACACTCTGATACAGATCCATAAAGGACGCCTCATTATGTTTTGTTGTTGCAGTCTGTTCCCATGCTTCAGGTGGGACGTGGTACCTGACAGACTGGACCAACTTGAGTTTTTGAGAATCTGACAGTGAAAAATCTTCTTTACCATGCTCAGTTCCTGCAGATTCCCTGTTGCCAGTGTCTATAGGGGCTTCTTCATATGCTAATGATTTATAGTACTGGGGTCCAGGGAGGTATGGGATTTTATGGAGGTATGTGGCTTCTGGGAGGTATGGGGGTTCAAGGAGATAAGTACATTCAGGGTCGTGTGGGGGTTCCTGGTGGTATATGGATTCAGGATGCTGTGTGGGTCCTTGATGGAATGTGGGTTTGGGGTGGTGTGGCGGTTCATGGCGGATTGCGGGTTCAAGTTGGTATTGAGATCTAGGGTGGTTTGGAGATTCCTGGTGGTGTGGGAGTTCCTGGTGGTATGTGGATTCAGGGTGGTGTGTGAGTTTGTGGTGGTATGTGGATTCAGGATAGTATGGGGATTCAGGGTGGTGTGGTGTTTTCGGATGGTATGTGGGTTCATGAAGTTTTGGGTCCACCTCCTCTGTCAGACACTCCACTTTGTAGTCTCCGACCCTGATGTGAAGCTCACTTATCTCTTCCTTAATCTCGTCAAAATCTCCAGTTTTTATCTGTTCAATGGTCTCAGAGTATTCGTCTGTCCGATTCTGACTTTGTGAGCTCACCATGTCAACCAGCTCACCTCTCATGATCTGAATGGCTCTGCTTCTAGACTGAGGCTCAAATGAATGTCTCAAGTGAGACTGAGGGGGTTCCTTGCTCTCGCCCTCTCCTTGACACTCCCTCAGAACCTCGGCCATGTCGAAGGCTCTCTTAAAATGTTGAACTTCCGGCAGAGAAGCAGGCTTGACCCTTAGTCTCTCCATGTAATCCGCATAGCTCAACTCACTGGCTACCGACTCTGACTCAAACTCAGAGGAAGACATGGTGGAGATAGAAAGCCTCTTTCTTTGCCGGACAGCTTTTTGTAGAGTGCTGAGTTTAGTTCGGATCTCATTGTGAAGACTTTCTGTGTCACTAAACCTTTCGCTATAGTGGTCACTGCAGCGGTCGCTAAACCTGTCACTGAAGCGAGTGCCGGTGTGCCGGTCACAGTAGATGTCACTCAATCTGTCGTTAAAGCGATTGGACCGGGCAAACATCGGCGGAGGGGACGGGGCGCGCTCTGAGGCTGTCTCCAGACGCTTAGACTCATTGTGAAACTCTTTCTCATGCGAATAAGAACCAGACTGAAAGAAGACAGTACGCACCAGAGTGGTCTTGGACCGAGACCGCGGCTGATGGACCTTTGACATTTTGTCAAACGGAGATCCTACGTACCTGAGGTCCACCCTAATCTTCCTGTCCTTCCTCTGCTCGGCCATACTGGCTATGCTCTTGTGGACCTCAGCAGAGCGGCAGACAAAGCCTAGGTAGTTGGCCGACTGTTCTTCCCTCAGCGAGACCAAAAGTGAGCCTGTGGACTCGGCAGAACCTTCTGAGTTTATTGCCATGACCTTGTAGCTGCCAGAATCCTTTTCCCTGACGCTATCAATAAGCAAACTGCTTGTGTGTACGTACATTGTGCTCTCAGTACAGATCCTACGCCTGCATGTTTTTGGTACAGACCTATTGTTATGAAACCAGAGAATAGTCGGCAGAGGGCAAGCCAAAAGTTTACACTTGAACACGACTGGCTCGCCCTCCAGGACGGACTGGAACTTGATTTTCTTAGTGAATGACGGTTTCATGTTCTCGGTCCAGGAGTTGATGGAGGAGGTCCTGCTTGAGCAGCGCTTGGCGGACACCATGCCATGGTCCAGGAAGTCCTCAGTGTCGGAGAAGGCACCCCTGAGAAGCAAAGCTCCATCTTTGCTGTCTTGAAAAAACAGCTCTGTGGAGAGAACGCAAGTACTCAGCTGGCGGTGTTAAAAAAATGACAAATGTATTTCAATGAATGATTCATGAATGATAATTATTAAATGCATGCGGTCACAATGCCAGAAAAAAATAATTGCACTCACCATATTTGTTCGAATAAACGCAAGACTTGATTCTTTTTATTAGAAACCTGCAGGAAGTTTTGATCCTTCTTCTGTGGAAATTTCTTGAAGACAAATTATTACTTAAGAGCCTTTACAAATCAGAATTCCAAGTGGGGCTGCTAAATATCACTTTCTGTTGGAATACTTCTTACCTGACTTGCAGACACAAGAATAAACGCCCTTTCCAGTCCTTGACCATAAGAGGAATGAATCGCTCCCGTGAAGTGTCCAAAAGCAGTGTTAGTGTAGAGACAGAAGCGCTAAATTTGGTGAGAAGGCGTTTATTCGAACTAATATAGTTTACTGGAGTTATTATAACTGCAAACCACAGGAGTCACATCCTCGCTATCTGCAAGCCAGGACAAGAAATATAAATTTCTGTTAAAATCAACCTTGATAGTGCATCAAATGCACGTCAGATCTGAGATCTGCCCAAAAAAAAAAAAAAAAAAACGCTTCGCAAGAACCTTCATGCCAAAAATAAAAGGAACACCTGGATGCAAATGGACATCAGTTGTCTAGAGGGGACCACGGACGTTTTCTCCCATAATGATGACATGCAAACTTTGAAAGGAACACTAGGGACGTTTCGCACTGCTCGGTGTCTGTGGATGCGGCCTCAAAACCGACCTCCACCCACAAGAGCGCCTTCAGAGCAAAGAAAAGACCAATCCAGCAATCAGGTGACTGAGCACAAATGATGAGGAACACCTTACCTTTCACCTCCTCCTCAATGGTGGCCTCGATCTCCTCTTGCTCTTGAGTCACTGTGGACAAAAGATAGTGAAATTAGATCGGGTCATAAAACCAGATTCTTAAAGGGGTGAGAAGGTGTGCAGTCAAAATAAGTAAGGTTCATGCAAAACCGTCCTGTGGGGGGAAAAGGTGGTGAAAAGCTGCATTTTTCCTTGTGAGGAGGGGCAGGGGTGAACAAGGAAGTTTCCAAAATGTTAACTAAACATAAATAATGACCAGGAGTTCTGTGGTAGGTCTTTGATAATTAGTTAGCTACCTGGATTGGGGAGGGTGGAGATGAAGGTGGGTGAACAAGGAATTTTTCCAAAAAGTTAAATGTGGACATGGCTACCAATGTGAGTGACACCAGGACTTCTGTGGTTTCTCTTTCCTGATTAATTAGTGACACTGTTTGAGGGAAGATGGAGCTAGAGAAGGCTGAACAAGTATGTTTCCCTAAAATGAGTTAAGCAGAAATGAAGAGGAACACAAGCAAGCATCTGAAGTCCAAAGGGATTCAGACCAGGACTTCTTTGGTAACTCTTTGATGATTAGTTTGTGACTTGGGTTGGGGAAAGATGGAGCTGGAGTAGGGTGAAGGAATCTTTACGCAGTCGTTTCTGGAGGTTACCTTCTTCTTCCTGGTACACTTTGGTGATGACGAGCATGGCCGAGCAGGTGGCCTCTCCTGCAGGACTGGTTGCCCTGCAGGTGTACTGGCCAGCGTGCTCCAGGAAGGCGTCAACTATGATGAGTGTGGCGGTACTCGTGACTTCGTCGTAATGGAACACAACGTTCTTGGTGGGCTGCACCGGCTGCTGGTTGTGGAACCAGCTTATCTCCGGCTTGTGGGTGCCGGACACACATGCGTGAAAGCGGGCCACCTCCCCGTGCGGCACTGAACAGCTTGTGATGGGCCGCAGGAAAACAGGTTTCTGGCTAGGGGTGGCTTTCTTTCGACTGCTGAGCGTGGTGGAGACTTGCCACTCGGCGGGAGTGTCTATTGATTTTTGACCTGAAAGGAAACATGTTGGGAGGTCTTAAGGCCAAAGTGGGCATACTTTGGTGGATTTCTACTTTCGACGAGACTGCCACGTGACCTTGTCCTTAGTTTGTAATTCATAGTTAGGCCAAATAATCACTCACCTTCTACCACCACTTCAATTTGAAAATAATCTAGGTGCAATATTCTTGCAAAATGAAAAACCACAGCGCAAAAGCAACTCACACAGCGGTTGAAAGAATACTCCTCTGAGCCCCAGCCCCTCGACTATCTTCCCTAAACATGCTCTGGCTATCATTGTTTTCTCTCATCCCAGGGAGTTGATGTTGTCTGACTTGGTCATTCTCTGAATTAATCAATCAGGAACTATCCCTCCAACCTCAAACATACGCAACAGCTTAATCTGTGAGGCAGTGTTAAGCAAAATTTGAACGTGAAGATATCACTCTTTTTTTTTAAATAAATTTAGATAGCACACTAGTAACCTTTTGCTTTTTAGTAATAACACCAAACATATTTGTTTTCTTTAAATATTTCTAAGTGGTTAGCATACAAGTATGTTGACCTACAGCATATTGAATTAGTTTTCTCATGTTTCCTAAATTCAAGGTGAAGTAGCTTCCTTCTTCCTTGCATTATTCTGCATGTGGCCCTCAGTGAAATAAAAGTTTGGACATTCCTGCTCTAGTTCTGATAAAAATAAACATTACCATCCAGTGTTAGAGTGGCAGAGCAGGATGCGGTTCCACCGGTGTTGGTGGCCACACAGGCATATTCGCCCTCGTCCTCCGGGTAAACTTTGGAGAGCTCGAGCTGACAGTTGTCGTCAAACTGAGACATCCTGAAAAATTCTGACTGCTTGATCTCCTTGTTCTTGTGGAACCAGCTGATCTTCACATCTGGACAAGGAACAACACGAAAAATAGGATTATAACTTCAGAGTTCTGTTTGTTATTGTTTCACAGTCAGCTCAGAGGAACTTCATACCGTCTCCGCGAATTCTGCACTGGAAGCGAGCTGGTTCTCCCTCAAAGGTAGAGGTGCTGTCCATGGGTGAGATGACAGTAGGTGGCGCAACAAAAGCAGCCAAGTCTGGAGAAGCCGCCTCCGACACTGTGACACAAACACAAGCTGCAAAACCATCGTTCTGTGTCTGGAGTGGACTACAGCGTTACCCCGCTTTATGGAGGTTTATCATTCGTGTGCAAATTTTCACCTATTGTGGGTGGTTCTGGAATGTATACCCAACGATAAATGGGGGTTCACTGTAAAGTAGAATCTAATATTTCTAATCTAGAGCCACAGCCTAAATTTAACTCTAACCCTTCTTTGAAACTATTACCCTGGCTTCAATACCTAATTTATAACCCTAACCCAGGCTTCAAACTAGGGCTGCACAATTATGGCGAAGATAATAATCTCGATTATTTTGGCCAATATTGTAATTACGATTATTAATCATGATTATTGCTCATGTTAGGGAAAAATATTTTTATTGCACTACTTTTTAAACAAACAATATGCAACAGTTTTTCAGTTCAAAATGAATCTTTAAATAAGAATAAATGACCCAAAAAAATTCTACTTTAGCAAGGGCTGACTGAATAAATGTGCTATTACAAAGTGCAATCACGAATTGCAACTTAATGAAAGCAAATACAGCTAACGCATAAAAGGCAATAACATTAGGGTGCAAGCACCAACTTTTCATTTTAAAATCTCCATCGTCAATATAGCAAATTGTCAAGGACAGTGCGTCTTCGTTCTTCTGCTTGACCACTGGTCAATCGTGCACGGTCACAAACTGCAAAGAACTCGACAGTTGCGATTTCCTTCTGTATTTACTCCCAGGGGGGTTTCATTGCGGTCAGGTCCGCTGAAAAGTTGAATTCAAGGCAAGCCGCTACGATTGTAAATAGTGTCTTATCGTGACATGGCTGTGTGTTGAGTTGTTTTGAGGGAACAGTAAATGTAATGTACTTCGCCAGCGTGTTGAGAGGTCCATCTTTAAAATAAAAGCTTCATATATTGCTATACATTGGACATCAATGTCATTTTAGGCTTTTATTTTGAAGTTGGCACCACAGCGCAGTGCCTGAGTTTAATGAACGATGAACCATGCGTTCACGCCCTGGTGACTGGCTGACTAGGTTGCGGGCACTGCCGTAAATAAAGCACTTTTCATATGTAGCAGTGCCCTCATTTAAGTGTAAAAAAATTACAGAGGAGCAGGCTCATTTATTTGTGGCAGCCAAAATCACGTTCACGATTAAAGTTTGATTTATTGTGCAGCCCTACTTCAAACCCTAATTTGGAGCCCTAACACTGGCTTTAAATGCTAATTTAGTTGCCTAATCCTTGTTTAATGAGAAACTTGACATGATTTCTCTATATACAGCAGATTTAGATACGGTGGGTCTGGAAAGTATCTCCCACAATAAAAGGTGGTTCACTGTATATCTCTACCTTCCACATTGAGCGTCGCGGTGCTGTTGGCGACGCCGAAGTCGTTTTTGGCCTGACAACTATAGATGGCGGCATCCTCTGGGAAAACTTCAATGAGCAGCAGGGTGTGCTCTTGGGCGTCATGCAGGAACTTGCACTTGAAGCCCGGTGACAGAGGCTGCGAGTCCTTGTACCAAAAGACCTGAGGCTGAGGGAGGCCGCTCACGACCACAGAAAAGCGAGCAGGCTTGCCAGCCTCCACAGACTGACCCTCCATGTGATGGAGGATTTGAGGCGGTTCTGGGACTGGACAAGACACAGAACACTTCAGTGATCAGGACAGGGAAAAACTGCCAGGAAGATGCTTGTCTTAACCAAACTGGAACTATCCCACAAGCCCAATTCAGACATTTTCACTCAGTTGTGTACTTTACATTTGTTGCCAGTGAGTTAAGCATTAATGGCTGTGTGTTGAGTTGTTTTGAGGGAACAGTAAATGTAAACTTTATACAAGCTGTACATTGACTATATTACATTGTATGTGTGCAAAGTGTAATTTCTTCAGTGTTGTCCCACGGAAAAATGAAATCCAATATTTACAAAAATGTGGGGCTGTGCTCACTTTTCTGATATAGTGAACGTGCAGTTTCAGCCACAATCGTTTGACTTACTGTTAACTCTCAGGCTCATGGTGCTTCTGTTCTTTCCGGCAATAAAGGTGTAATCGCCGGCATCACTCCTGAAGGTTTCTGAGATGGTGAGCCGGTGGAGCCTCCTGATAATGGCGTAGCTGAAGCGCTCCTCCACCGAGAACTGCATCTCCACGCCGTTTCTCAGCCAACGGCCTTCTACGTCGTCCTCGTTAACCTCAAACTCAAATGTTGCCCTGTGTTTTTCCAGAACCTATGCAAGAGAACGACAGGGTTTAGGTTTCCTGGCATCTGGTGGTGAAAAACATAATAAACTAGCAAATGCACCAATGTTTAATGGGAGATGGACAAACAGTGAATTAAAATGAAAGAGGTGCATTTCTAAAATGTCTCCATTAAGTTAGAAATTTCGAAATTTGGAAAATGTGGAATACTGAAAAATGTGGGAATTTGGGCACTGTGATGAATAGCTCCCAAGATGTCCTGAATGAACTGAAGTTGGAATCTTTTGAATCAGTCAAGAAATGTAGAAGGAGGGGGTAAATGTGTAAAATATCTCTTAGTGTGAATTTTATTCAGGAATGTTATAAATAACGGGCGGCATGGCACTGATGAGGACACCTGCCTCACAGTTCTGAGGACCCAGGTTCAAACCCGGCCTCGCCTGTGTTCTCCCCGTGCCAGCGTGGGTTTTCACCAGGTACTCTGGTTTCCTCCCACATCCCAAAAACATGCATGGTAGCTTAACCAAAGACTCTAAATTGCCATAGTTGTGAATGTGAGCGCAAATTGTTGTTTATATGTGCCTTGTGATTGACTGGCGACCAGTTCAGGGTGTATCCTCCAGCACGCCCGCAACCCTAGTGAGGATAAGCGGTATGGAAAATGAATGCATGAATGTTATAAATAACTGTAGTCCTGAATGAGCTGAACAGTTTGAAGTTGGAGTGTTTTGAATCAATCAAGAAATCTGTCAAGGATGAGGTAATGTATAGGTAAAAAATCTTATCAAAAATCTCATTCACTTCAATGTTTGAAATGAGAAAAAATGGGAATTTTCACAACACATCTTGAATTTTGCAAATCTTTTGAAGTTGGAATCAATTAGAGAAATGTGGAACGAGTTGCATGTGGAAATAATGAATGGAATAATAATAAAACTAGAGAATAAAATATGTAGAAATGGTGTTCAGAATTGTAAAAAGTTACCGTGATGTGTCGCTGAGCCGGCTCTGAGATGCGGATGTCTCGTCCTTCCACAGTGAGTCGGGCCTTGGACACGCTGGAGCCGGCCACCACAGAAAACTCTCCGGCGTCAGACATGCGCACGGTCTGGATCATGAGGCGGTGGACGTACTTCTCAGCCGTCACCACAAACCTGGAGCACCACAGCGGGACCTTCAGCTCCTGCTCTTTTGCCAGCCTTCACAATCTCTCAATATCTGCAGTTTATTTTTTTTTTTGACCGAGAGTCAGCTGCCTGTTGTAGCAGCTCCAACTCCCTTGCTCCTTTGTTTTTTTCCTCTTTTACCATTTTACTACCTATTTATATATATATATATATATATATATATATATATATATATATATATATATATATATATATATATATATATATTATTGTTATGCCGCTTTATACTGGAACGATACCTCAATTTCCCTTCTGTGGATTATTAAATGACCTTATTTGTCTTGTCTTACCTCTCCTCGGACATGTCGAGCTCCAGGCCGTCCTTCATCCACATGACCTGGATGTTGGGCTCGGACACCTCACACTCAAATATGGCCTTCTTCTTCTCAGTGATCTTGATGTCTTTGATTTTCTTGGTGAACTCGATGACACGAGCTGAGCGGAGGAAAGCCACAGACATCAGTCTTCATCACAGGTGGCAAAAGTACTCACACTCTTTTTTGCAGTACGTACAAGTAGTAATTGTTTTTTAAAAAAAGAAAAAAAAAACAGCGGTGGCAGGTAACCAAGGAAAAATACTTTGTTACTGTACTCAAGCAGATTTTTTTAGGTATCTATACTTCACTTTATTTTTCTGGTAACTTTTTACTTTTAGGTAAGTAGTAGAAAGCACAGATATCGGTTTTGAAATGTAGGGAGTAAAAATAAAAGTTCAGCAAAATAAATACTCTGGTCGAGACGCAACAGATAGACAGATGACTGGATGGGTAGATAGCTAAATAGCTAGCTGGCTGGATGGATGGATGGATACATAGATAGACAGACAGACAGATACTGTAGGATGCAATACCTTCGACAAACAGGTTTGCGGCGCTGGCTGCAGATCCAGCCACAAACTGGTACTCTCCTCCATCTCCGAAGTGAACGTTCCGGATGGTCAGCGAATGAGTCAGCTGCCGGCTTCGGACCTGGCATCTCTCAGAAGACTTGATCTCCACGCCGTTCTTCAGCCACTTGTAGGTGATGCCCTCATAGTTGACGGTGACCTCGAAGGTGATGGTGTCCCGCTCCTGAGCGTTCAGGTCTTTCAGCATGGAGGTGACAAGGACGGCTAGACACAGAGACCAATCGTTTGGTTAGTTAACATTTGGACCAGGGCTGACAAACTGTCAAGCTCTTTCTGAAACGCCCCAAGGCCTGGTGCACACAAGGATTTTTCAAATCTTAAAAGATTGCTTGTTACAGAGTCCACACATGGAGATCAAAACTCAGGCATTTGACAGTTTTGGTCATACTGGGTGTGGTGTGCTCTGATAATCTCAACACACAACATCACACACACAAAGATTCTGTTCCACCGCCGATCTTGAATCCAGTCCTCAAAGAAAGAAATCTCACCTGATCAAACGTGAGCGAACAAAAATGAAAAAGAAACACAAACAGATATGTTGCGCCAATGTTTCCTGAATATTTCCAAAGTGACCCTACGCACAAGTGTTGCAGAATGGTAACGTCGTCATTAAAAGAACTCGCTTTGGAAAACACTTTTTGCTGTCTGGTGAAGTCCCTTATACAAAATACGACATCGGGTAGGACAGGCCGCTTCCTGATTCGTTAGTCAGGTGACAGGTCGCTTCTTGATTAACTACATTCTGTTTCACGTCACAATTCACAGAGTCAGGACTCGGAATAATAACCTGTCTTTCCCCAGACTTTGTATTTAAGATTGTCATCCCGACCGGTTTGGCCTCTGTTATTGGGACAAATCCACTCTTGTAACACCTCAGACCACATGATCATCTTATAGGCTCATCCTATAAGACATAAGATCTGTCTGGCGTTTGTCATCTTTGGTCGGGAAGGGGCAAAATTAGGACCAAACCAGCCCCATTATCTTGATGTGTGTACCAGGCCTACGATGCCTAAAGATGGTGCTCAAGACCTGATTTAGCACAACTATTACTCAATTTATGTCAAGAAATTATTTGATGAGTGAAAAAATGCTTGCGATATCAGTGTTTGGAAAAAAATGGCAATTTCGGTTGAGATTGTCTGCCAAAATGAAAAGAACCATCACATTTATGCAAAAAAAACCATGAGGACAGATGTGGCGGTTTGAAAGCTTAAGCGAGTTTGGCTCTTACGGCTGACAGTGAGCGTGGCGGACACACGGTCATTCCCGCACACAAAGGTGTACTCGGCTGAGTCGACCCTGCTGGTGTTCATGATCTTCAGCTGGTGGAGTTTGCCCTGCACCACGATGCGGAACTTCTCGCTCATTTCAATCTCCACGCCGTTTTTCAGCCAGGTGGACGGCACGTTGAAGTGGGACACTTCACACTCGAAGGTGGCCAACTGGGTCTCGGCCACCGTCAGGCTCTTCAGGGGTTTCGTCACGCGAAGAGCTGAAAATACAAATGGAAAAGAAATTGGAGAGTAAGTGTTTAATGGCCCCTCGGATCCTCTCGGAGACGCTATATCTTAACATATATGCATTTGCTGTTAATTTGGTGGAGTCGCTGAACCAGAGACAAAAAGAATTTTTTAAGACATTAGATCTTATACGAATCTTATCAAGTCACTTCAGACTAGTTACATTGGGAGAATTATTTTGTCCCTAAAAAACATTGGCAGATTTTTTTCACTTAAGACATTTTGTTCCTAAAAAGGTTGGCAGATCTTTTTTCGCTGAAAGCAAGACAAATCTGCCAACTTTTTTTAGGGACAAAATGCACAGGGAGAACACGCAAACTCCACACAGGCGAGGCCGGATTGAAACCTTAGAACTGTGAGGCAGATGTGGTGCTGTGCAAAAATGAAAATTTGATCTAATTTTCTAATCAGATTTATTTTTCCACTGAAAACAAGACATTTTGTCCCCCCCAAAAAAGTGAAAAAAAAATCTGCCAGTGGAACTGGCATTGACTTGATAGGATTCTTATAATAAGATCTATCTTAAAACAAGTCTTTTTGTCTTGCTGAAAATTCAGAAAAAAGTCAAAACTATCTTAAAATAAGTACAGTAAGATGTTTTCACGAGGTAAGATTTGCGTTTTGGCAGTGTTCTAAACTGATGAATCATCCCTATTTTTTAGCTCTTGGTCAATGAAAAGCTCTGATATGACTGTAACGCATCTTCATAGAAATCTGAATAAAATAGAATGTCAAATTTAATTTGAGTACAAACTGCATATTCTTTCAAGAATTGTCCTTTTTCCTTTTTAGAGATTCATGGTGTCTTTTCAAGAATAAAAGGCAAATATTTCAAGGATGAAGATGTATATTTTAAATCCACTTATTAAAAATACGACTTTATTTCCTTGAGCTTTGACTCAAAATATTATGACTTTATCTTGGAAAAATCTGACTTTATTCTCACAAGCTAATGACTGCTTTTATCCAGACAAAAAGCATATTTGTTCTTATCAGATTTACCAGTGACTTTCTTCTCATAACGTTCCAACTTTTTTCACCCCTCCAAATATGAATTTGTACCTTGTACGGTGAGGTTGGCGCTGCACTGGAGGTGTCCCACCACAGCCATGTACTCTCCTTGGCTGCCGCTCTCCACGTTCTGCAGAACCAGTTTGTGGGCCTTGCGCTCCGCCAGGATCTTGCACGAGTCGCTGGGCTTCAGCTCGGTGCCATTGAACATCCAGCGGACCGGGATGTCGTCGTGGGACAGGCTCATCTCGAAGGATGCCGTGCCGCCCACCAGAGATGTCACATCCTTCATCTTCTTCACGATCTTGATGGCTGCGTGCAAACGTCACAGAGTAGCACAATTAGATCTTACACAGTGCATTTTGTACGCGGACCTTGAGTGGGGACTTAATCCAACGCTTAATAGTGCCACTGTGACATCGCAATTGTACAAACATTCAATACTACAAAAATGGGCAATATAACGGCAGGCAACTGTGCCACTGATATCATATGGAGAACTTCATTATCATTATTTGTCTAATGATATGGGGAAAACAAAAATTTAAATCAATACATCATTCCCACCAGGGATGCTGATTAGTAAATGTAATCATGTATACAGATTGTGTTGCTAATCGAAGTTGGCTGTAACAAGTTTTACAATGACATCATGTGAGGATAAATTTGAAATGTGATTGGCTAAAAAAACACTCCCATCGCTAATCTGGTTGACATTCCATTGGCCAGCATGACACGTAGTATCTTTGGATTGGTGCTGTGCTTATCCTCACACGGGTATGCTGCAGCCTATCCCAGCTACAACCATTCACACTCACATTCACACCTATGGGCAATTTAGAGTCTTCAATCAACCTACAAGGCACAGTGGAAGACTGGTTAGCACATCTGCCTCACAGTTCTGGGGATCGGATGTTTTGGGATGTGGGAGGAAACAGGAGTACCCGGAGAAAACCCACGCAGGCACAGGGAGAACATGCAAACTACACACAGACAAGGCCGGATTTGAACCCTGGTCCTCAGAACTGTGACGCTGTGATGTGCTAACCAGTCGCCCACCATGCCGCTTTCTTGACAGTCTCCGGTAAATTGCCATGGGTAGTTAAGCTATAGAATATTGGAAATATTTCAAATTGGAAACTTTCCATGGAAATTCTGATAATTAAGTGGGAATTGAGGGTCATTCAATGGAAAGGTAAAAATATAAACATTTTGTTTTGTCATAAGCAGACAACCTTGCAAAATAGCTCTCCTTGCCCACATTCGAGTAGTACACTACCTTAGTTGCTCCATTTTTTTCCCACTTCACTCAAGCAGCAGCGTATGCGAAGTTCACTCATACATTAAATTTGGGCTGTCTTGCAACAGAAGAAATAAAATCAACCAAGCGATGGCTAGTAACTCGGAAAACCTGTTAAATTGGTGAACATGTAAGTCAATTTACCACTGTATTTGAACTGATCTGTTTTAGTCAGAATTATGTTCTCCCCAACTATATTAGTTGAGAAAAATAAGTTCTGAGCCATCCTTCAATTTGTAAATTTCTGGTTTATTTACATCCCAAAATTCCTATTAACTCTCATGGGAAGTTTCAAACTTTGGAATTTCACATAATTTTGAAAACCTCCTTTTATCTTTATGTTGCCTTTGTTTAACCAGGTCGGTCCCGTTGAGACACAAAGATCTTTTTTTCTATCAGGAGAAAACCCACTCCTGATAGAAAACACACAAAGATAGTGTTTCTTTTATTGCGTTGTTTTTTTTTTTATTTTTTTTTTATTATGTCTTACTTTTAGACTTTTACTTGGGTTTTATTCTCACTGTAAGCGGTTCGGAAAATGGATGGAGGTTATTATCATTGTGTACCTTGTTCTTTGTGTGCTCCTGCAGTAACACCAAATTCCCTTTAAGGACAATAAAGAGATTCTGATTCAGAAGCTTAAAATTAACGTTGTGCCACTCACTCTCCACGTTGAGCCGAGCGCTCGCTGTCAGCTTTCCCAGTTTGAAAGAGTAAATGTTCTCATCTGGCGCGCTGCAGTTTTTGATCTTGAGCGTGTGGACTGCGCCATCAGACGTGATGCAGTACTTGTCATCGTCCTGTAGTTCCACGCCGTTTCGGACCCACTGAGCGCCTTTGACATCATCGTGTGTCAACTCCAGTGTGAAGAGCGCCTCCTGGGTTTCCGTCACAGTCTGGTTTCGCAGAGTCTTCTTGATCTTCACCGCTGCAACGGAAACACACCAAAGTTCGAGGCAGGTCAGCACCATAAGCACAGATATGTCCATATTATAATTAACTAGACTCATCAGGTATCTGTATTTTACGTGTTTTTTTGAATTTGTCAAAAGAGGCTTTTTACTTTATTCGGTCTGAGTACTTTTGCCAGCTCAGTCTCAACTCTGTACTTAATGTATCTGTACTTCTACTTAAAGTACAGAGTGTGAATACTTTTACTTAACTACAGGAGTTGAATTAGTAGTTCCACTTTTACCAGAATGATTTTTACACAAGTAGCTATTTGTACTTGAACCATAATACAAGCTGTGAGTTAAAACCTACCCTCCACCCGGAGGTTGGCTGAAGTTTTGGAGTTGGCCACTTGGTATGTATACTCAGCCACATCCTGTGGGCGAGTGATGACGATGACAAGGCGTCGGACGGCTTCCTTTGTCACGCTCTTCACGTTGTCGTTGAAGTCCAGCGGCTTGCCGTCCTTCAGCCACTTGCCCTCGGCGTCGGCGTTGGCCACTTGGCACTCCAGTTCGGCCGTCTGAGACTCGACCACTGTCACATCCGTCAGAGGACGGATGATGGCGCCGCCTGATGCAAGTACAAGGAAGCAGGGGTTTGGGTTTCGCACCTGCACAGGCTCCCAAAGGAAACTAGAGAATGCATTTTGTGTAGAAATTGCAAGTGAATGCGGAAGAGCTGATGATGAACTGAAACGCTGTGGAATACATTTAATTGTTGAAAGGTAGAATGTGAGACTTGAAATTGGAATTTGGTGGAAAGAGAAGGTCAATGTGTAAAATATCTCTTCATTTGGGAATTGGATTGTGAAAACTTTGGGAATGAGACAAATACTTTATAAATGGCCTGAATGAGCTCAACAATTGAAAGGCAAATAATGTAAAATGTTGTCATGGAAAATGTAGAATAATGAAAAATGTGGGAAATTGGGCTACGTGATAAATAATACCCAGGCTGTCTTGATTAACCAAAACACTTTCAAGTTGGAGAACTGTCAAATGAGGTCTAATTATAATTGAAGAAAATGTGGGAATTTTGAGAATGTTTTGGAATAGTTCCATAAATGTCCTAAATGAAATTAACATTTTGAACTTGGAAAGGTTTAAATCAGAAAATGTGGAAATAGGAGGTATATGTCAAATATCTCTTAATTTGGGAATTTTGTCAAGGATATAACTTTTATAAATTACTCTGTACTTGTTTAATACAACTACTCTCCAAAAATGAAAAAATAAAAAAGGGGTGTCAAATTATTGCGTTCGAAGGTCTAACTCAAGTCAAACTTATCAGAGATCTAACTTAACTAAAACCCACTGCTGGCCTAACTAACCAAAACCAACCTACCAGAATTCTAATTTAACTAAAACCTACCAGAGACTTTAATTTACAGGAAGTAAAACCTACCAGAGACCGTGAGCTTTGCACTGGACGTCTTCTGTCCAGCATGGAAACCGTACTGTCCCTCCTCGTCCTTCATGGTGTCGATGACAGTTAGAGAGTGGGTCTTGTCTTTTGACTCCATCTTGTACTTGGGACCAGGTTTAAGGTCCTGGTTCCTGAAGGTCCAGACCGGGTCGATACCGGCGTGCGACAATTGAACTTGGAAAGTGACGTTTTGGGACTCGGAGCACACTTTGTCCTCCATGTGTTTGACAATTTGAACGGCTGCAGATGACCACCACAATAACGTGTCAATAAAAATTACTTGTGTAGATTGTCAGTCATGCAGGTCATGGTCATCCACAAAGGTTGAATGGAGGCACTTGGACTCTTCTTGGCTGTTGAAGACCTTTCACCTTCACCACTGAAGAAGCCTTTTGGACAGGCCTGTTACTACTGTATTCGTTTGTTGTAGCGCTGTCACGCTGCATCGTTTGCACAATTGAATTCAAGTTGATCAGTTTTAACTGTACTATTGGGCACTTTTTATTGTTTAAAGACTTGGTACTTTGTTAATAGCTGTTGGAAGGACCCCCGAAACCAGAGACCCAACTTGACTGAAACCTACCAGAGACCTAACTTAACAGATACCTCCTGGGGACCTAACTTAACTAAAACCTACCGGGGACCTAATTTAACTAAAACCTTCCAGAGACCTAACTGAACTAAATCCTTCCGGAACCTAACTTAACTAACATCCACCAGAAACCTAACTTAATTAATACCTTCCGGAGATCTAACTTAACTAAAACCTACTGGAGACCTAACTTCAGTAAAGCCTTCTGGAGAACTAAACTAACTAAAATCTACCAGAGATCTAACTAAATAAAACCTACCGGAGACCTAACTTTACTAAAACCTTCCAGAGACCTGACCTACCAGAGACCTAACTTAATAAAAGAGCCCTCCCTTAACTAAAGCCTTCCGAAGACATAACTGAAACGTACCGGAGACGCAACTTAAATTAACTAAAACCTACCGAAGATGTAACTTACATTAACTAAATCCTACCAGAAACCTAACTGAATGACTCCGTACTTTGTACATTTGTACATTTGTGTTTATGTCCTAAATGTATATTTTGTTATACATTGAACACTTTTCCGTAATTAACCCATTTTTCAGTGAATAACTGGTGATTGGTTAAAAAAAAAAAAAAAAATATTGACCTACAAATATGCAGGTGCTCACTTTCGTGTCATTTTTTGCAAAAGTACTAGAGTGACTCCAACTACTGAAAACATATTCCTTTTGTGTTTTTATCAAACATGTACAATAAAGAGGACTTGAATTCTATGATTTAGCTGTTTTTCTTAATAACTACAATACTGTATAAATTATATATCATCACTTGATGGATTGTTTTAACGTGTTTAATAAACTAAAGTTCAATGTCATTCCTCCATTGTTCTGTATGCAGCCCTGAGAGGAATAGTTTGGAGACCCAAAGGTGAAATGTCTTTAACAAACAAGAAGTTGCCACCATTCAACATTTGAAGGAGATGTAATAAGTTTTTCTTACATTCCACGGTGAGGGTGCAGCTGGTGGAGACCTTCCCTACCACCAGCTTGTAGTTTCCTTTGTCTGAGGCGAAGGTTCGGCTGAAGACAAGTCTCTGCTTGGCTCCCTTGGCCACAACCTGGACCCGCTCACTGGCTGTCACAGGCTTGTCGTCGTGGTACCATTTGACTGAGCCCACGTTCTGAGCAGAGATCTTGGCTTCCAAAACCGCCTTTGTGCCTTCAACGGAAGTCACGTCTTTCAGCGGTGCCACGATCTCAATGGCTGCAAAGACAAAAATAGTCACGATCCGAAGACACGGGCACACGAGTCAGTCAAGTTCGAGGTCTGTGTTGGGAATCATTCACCCGTTCAGTACTCCATAATCTCTATCTAGTGTTCCACCACTATATTGTGGTTCGTTGTTACACTCCTGTTATAGCGTGAATTTTGATCTGATTGTTTTTTTCAGTATATGAGCAAGTCCCAATTTAGAGTTGGGCGCCTTCAGTGTAGTGCGACATACGACAACATGCCAGGTATTTTGTGAGTCCTCTCACTCACTCACTCAGTTACCGTGCTACCGACCTTCTTAATTTATTTACTCATTCACGCACTCACCTTCCTACCTGTTTAATTGAATTACTCACTTACCCACCCACTTACTTAATTTACTTACCTATCTACTTTGTTTATTTAAAGGTCCCATCAATCCATTCGCAACACCGTTTGTCGTGTTTAGGGTCGCGGGGTGCTGAAACCTATCCCAGCCGACTTTGGGCGAAAGGCGGACTACACGCTGAACTGGTCGCCAGTCAGTCGCAGAGCACATATAGACATGGACAACCATTCACAATCATATTCTCACCGGCACTGAGTGGGAACTGAACCCACGCTTTCTGCACCAAAGTCAGGTGAGTGTACCACTACACCATCAGTGACTTATTTAAAGGTCCCGTATTTTGTTTATTTAGACCTCCATAGAGTGACTCTCTAACATGGACTTAGTATAAAACTGTCAATTCCATTTTTAAAAAAAACACCTCTGTTTTGTCACACGACTCTCCAAAAAAGGCCCCTCTGACAGCTACTTCTGTTTGACCCAGTTTTGCATCCGCTTTGTCCCTATTTGGCTAAGACTGCCCCCTTTCCTCTGATTGTTTGCCTCCATGTAGAAGAACCACTTTTGAGAGCACCAGTGTTTGTTGTGTTGACAGTGCTGGCTCGGGAGCGGAAAGGGAAGGCGGAGATCTTTGCTATTGACTTAGATAAGCTCAAGAAATTCGAATGACCGTATTTCAGGTCACTCGGCAGAAAAACATCTGCGACTCAGTAATGCGTGGACGAATTTAATTCATTTTTCACATGTTTACTGAGGCACCATAGAGACAATGTTACATCCCAAATACTAGAAAAAGTTGGTTTGGCAAAATATGTCTTACTTATTTACTTCCCACCTGTTTAATTCAATTAATTACCTACCTACTTATTTACTTAACTTACTGTACTTCATTTACTCACTGACTCACTCCCTCCTTACATAAGGTACTTCTGTGGTGGATTTGGAACACAGCCTCTGAGATGTTTGAGAAGTGGCCTTACTTTGAACGTTGAGTTTGCAGGAAGTGGTGATGTAGTGGCTGGGAACTTCGAAGGAATATAAAGCGGCGTCTTCAGAACCAGCGTTCTCCAGCAGGAGCTTGTGGACGGCTTTGTCGATGACCATGTGGACGCGGTCCGAGGCGGAGACGGCCTGGCCGCCCTTCATCCAGGTTCCCTCCACGTTCTCCTGAGAGAACCTGACCTCCAGCTGAGCTATGTCACCCTCACAGACAGTCAGATCGGCCAGAGGCTGAATCAGGGTCACTGGACGCACTGGAATCACAAACCCCGTTAAAACACAATTTAGACTACAGCCACCAATCTAAATGACGCGTTTCAACGCATAACCCTATGGAAAGCCATTTAAGCATTTTTTTCCATATCCTTGATATTCAGCTTAAGGTCCATTTAGACAGTTCTTGGTCCTTGCAAGTACGACAATTTTGTCATGTTTTGACATGTTAACAGTGAGACAAAACTGCACTAGTTGACAACTGCCTGCTAATAGAACTATTTTTTTCAAAGCCCTGGTGTAAACGCTCCTTACATTTCATCCTCAGTGAGGCACTGGTCTTCAGGTCTCCACATACAAAGGTGTACTTCCCCTGGTCCTCCTTATTGACGTCCTTCACAGTCAGGGTGTGTCTTCCCCGCCGAGAGGACAGGACATGCTTACTACTGTGAGACAGCTGCTTTTCACCGAAGAACCAGCTTCCCTCAACGTCCTCACGAGACAATTCGACCTCAAACTCTCCGGAGTAGGTCTCGGGAACCTCAGTGTTTTCCAGAGGTTTGATGAGCTCCAGCGCAGCACCTGAAGTCATAGACAAACACACATCAGACAATCAGCCAAACAGGACAGGCTAAAAATAAAAAACAAAACTCCAATCTAATGAATTTAACACTGCATAAATTGGGCTTAAAATAATAATTAAAAAAATGAAGTGATTAATATATTACTTAATTTAAGATACATCATCTGCCAAAACATCATGAAATTTTTACTGGGCATTAAATATTAAACCAAAAAAATAAAATCTAGCCAAAATTTACAACAAAGAAATCTCCTTGATCTTTGTCTGCCAAGATATTTGTTCTTACTTGGCAGTGTTTGTGTGTAAGAGCATTTCACTTGTCAAGCATTCTTTTCCTTAGTAATTTGAGATTTGAGATATTATTGAGGCTAGCTATTTTTTAAGAAAACTTGCCAAGTAATATTTGCTGGTTCTAGGACTGATAATTTTGCTTGAATAAGGTAATATGTGCAAGTAACAACTTTGGTCTGGTTCTCAAATTTTTTTTATGACCCACCAACCTCAACTTATATTTGTTTGTAGACATATGTCCTATCCATTTATTTATTTATTTTCTGTTGTGACCTTATAACATTCCCTTTTAGGTCTTTTTGCATATGTTTTGTGTTTTATTAGTTTTCGTCTGAGCCGGTTCACAGCTGGTAAACAGCCTTTAGACATTTTATATGTATTGCATAACTTGAATTCTGTATATACTGTACCTGTAATTATAGATAGACACTTATTTTATAATCCCGTGTGTAAATTTTCATTTTATTTATTTATAATTCATGGCAAAAAGTGGAGGACCGTGGTTGTTCCAGCCAACACTGCCTGGAGGAAGATGATGGGGGAGGTGGTTGTGGAAGGCCACATAAAGGCCCGTTTTTGACGGACCGTCATAGCTGTTTGTGCAGCAAGACTGAGATGCCAACCGCGCCTGCCGCTGCGTCGACAGCCTATACACACACTCAGCACACTGTCACTGCCCGTGAGTGTCGCCGTTTGCGGGAACTTTGCTTCCTTTTCCTGCTTGGCGGTACACAAATATGCACTATACTATTGAATCTGGGGCGCTTTTACCATTTTCAGTGTGCACCTGCGCATCACTTACGTGCACCTCTGAATACATTCCTCATTTCAATACTTGTTTTTCTTTTTTTTTAAGTCCCGGTTTTGCATTGAAGGCAAAAATTACAAATCTACAGGTATTGGTGATCACCTTCGACATAAAGCTTTGCACTTGTCCGGACGCTGTCGTCGTCTGCGATGATGCAAGTGTACTCTGCTTCGTCTCTCACATTGATCATCAGCACAGACAGGAAGTGGACCTTCCTGTCCGAGTGCATTCTGTATTTGTCTCCAGAGAAGATCTCCATGTTGTCCTTCAGCCATTTGACTTTGACAAAAGGTTCACTGGTTTCACACTCGAAGGTCACCATGGTATCCTTCTCTTGGGCGGTAGCGTCTTCCAGATTTTGGGTAAAGCTAACAGCGGCTTTAGCTGAAAAGAGATAGACAATCCATTACTAGAAAATGTATCACCACCTCGGTACAATAGAGGATTGGCTCAGAATTATCTTGGAAACGCAGTGTATTCTCTTCTGTTTTCTGTGTCAGTTTTATAGTAAATGTCTCAAGGTTTAATAAATCATATTGCCAAGGTTTAATGAATCAGATTGCCCGTGGTAAATTAATCCATTTGCATCTACTCCTCGCAGTATTACAAAATTAATTGTGTGTAAATTTTGACCATTTCACAGATGCACCGTGGGTGCGCGCAGTTGGGAGATCAGCTTCCACATCTGTCTACTTTCACACTAAAATTTGTTAAGGTATTTTTAAAAAATGTTTTTCATTTTTTTTTTAACTCGTGTTGATGTTGACAAAATCAGGCCCTAAGAGAGAATATGTGAAATCCCAATGTTACAATACCTTGCACCAGCAAGAAGGCATGGCTAGAGGCTTCCCCAGCGATGTTAATCGCCTTGACCATGATGCTGGCCGAATCTTCAGGGGTGACATCTAGGATCACAAGCTCACATAAATGGTCTTCTGGCCAGTACCAGTAGATGCGGTCTGACTTCTCCAGTTCAATGCCGTTCTTGAACCACTGGCACTCGGGCTCGGGCCGGCCCACAACTCTGAGTCGGAAGCGAACCTCGTCCATCGGGGCCACTGTCTTGCTTGTGATGCGTTCCAGGATCTTGGGAGCTTCCATGCTAGGGGATAACTGGACCCTCTCAGGTTTGATTGTGGGGATGGTGACTTTGCCCTGTTCTTCCAGCTTCTTCCTCTCAGCCTCCTCTTTCTCTTTGAGGTGATGGAGCAGCTCATCCTTGGTCTTCTTCAACAAATCCTCATAGGAGTCGTCCCTCCTGCGAGACTTGAATTCCACCGCAGAGATGGACTCATAAAAGCCTTCTTCCGTCCTACGCTTGAACTTGCTCTTCAGTTCTTCTGACTCCTCTGAAGTTTTCTCGTGAACGATCCTCTGTGTCTTCCTGAGTTTCACAATCTCTTTGTCTTGCGCACCCTCTGTAGGTTGGTCCACCTTTACAACACCGAACCCCACTCTCCCAGACTCATGTGGGGGCTCTGCTGCCTTCTGTTCTGGAGCGCGGCGTAGGACAGACCTGAAGTCCTCTCTCTGTGTGACTTCCAGCTTGACAACATGCTCTGTTGTACCCAAAGGATTATCTGCCACCAATCTGACTTCCCCTGTGTCGTAAGACTTGATGTCAACGATCTCCAGGTAGTAAATCCCATCGTAACGTAGTCTATATCTTTTGCTTTTGCGGATAAGTTGTCCATTGAGGTACCAGTTGACCTTGGGTGCTGGGTAACCGGTCACTCTGCAGCGGAATCGAGCAATGTCACCTTCCAACACACGAGCCGGCTCAGGAAGCAGGACAATTTCAGGTTTGGTCTTTTCGGTCTCCTCGTCAGTGCCCACTCCTGCAGGTGCTCCCTCATGAGCCATGCGCTCCATCTCCTCAATCCTGTGCGATCCCTTTCTTCCCTCTGGCAGCTGGGACTCTTCAACCAGACCCTTCTCGTCCTTAACAATCAGAGTGGCCGAGTTCTGGTCCACTCCAAACTTGTTGGTGGCTCTGCAGGTGATGACACCGCTGTCTCGAGCGTACGCTACCTCGTAGTCCAGACTGCAGTAGCCAAATTCATTGACCATGCGCAGCCGGTTAGCGGCCTCCAGGGGTTTGCCGTCATGGAGCCACTCAACTACCATGGTGGGGTCACCGATAGGGGTCAGTCTGCACTCAAAGTGAGCGGGACCAAACTTTTTCATTCGAATGGAGGTCAGCTTCTTTTTAAATTGTGGTTTCTGCTGCTTCTCTTTGTCATAAAGGTCTCCCTCCTCCCACTGCTCTTGGCCATAGCGGAGATGCAGGGGTTCCAGCTCTGGGGCAGCAATCTCTTTGGCCTTGTAGGTTCCTTTGGTGATGATGAGCTTCCTCTCAATTTGTGGAGCAGCAAAGTCCATTTCCACATTGACTCTGCAGCGGGTGGTGTCCCTGCCAGCTCTGTTGATGGCCGTGGCTGTGTACCACGCGCTGTCTGAACCCGAAGCAGACGGGATCTGAAATTTGGCCGCACCCTTAGTGCCCTCAATCCTGAGAAATCACATGAACAAGGAACATTAATCAGGACAGCATTACCTCCTTGACATTCAATAATCATCAAATGTTGAATGGAGGCAACTGGACTCTTATTGGTTGTTAACCTTTAATTCAAAAGGCTTCTTCAGTTCGAATTTTTAGGTGTGGAGTCCCCCTATTTATGTCTCTGGTGGGTGTGTCCCCTGGGTGTGGTCACATGAGAGTGGTTTATGTGGTCACGTATGTCTGGTGAATAACCGTTTTTACATAACAACCAGTCGTTCAACAGCCTGGTGGCAAATGCATCACTGGTAACCACTTTTTTATGGAATGAGACTCTTTGGGGGAGAGGGTAAAGGCCTCTTTGTATACCCGCGCTTGTGCGGCCGACAGCGCCCGCATTGCATCACGTGACTGACGCATTGGGCCCCTATGCGGTACTTGATGCGCACACGGCAAAAATTGTTGCTGCGCGTAAAATGCGGAGATCATCTCTCGTGATTGGTCCGTTTTAGTCACATGCTGCGATGACGTACTCAGTGTTCTCCTTGGTTCCACATACCACCTACGCCGCCGCCTTTTTGATGGATTAAACATATCATCTGGTTATCTAGGTCCATTTGTTCTAGCAGACACTGCTACACGGTCGTCATTGTTGTTGTTTTGTTGCTTGTTCCAGAAAGGAAAGTAAAAACGGCTACTGAAAATGGCCATAAAATGCAGAGGAAACTCCACCCTGGGGTGTCCAATACCAGCCGTAGCGACACCCCCGACTTGGAAGAAAACTGCAGGACATTTTCAAAACAGCACGCGTGGGTTTTGCTCTAGTACAAAGGCAAACTGTCCGCGGGATAGCCGCATTGACATCAGCGCGGTTACCGCCCGCGTGAGTATAAAGAAGCCTTAAGAGATGATGTCAGCCTCCACCTGTGTTTAGAGAGGGCCTTGATAAGGATTTCGTCATCACTTAACATTCTGTTCACAACATCGTCCTCACAAAGACTGTCTCACTCCATTGGAAAAGTGGCCACTAATGAGCCATTTTCCCACCAGGCAGTTGAATGAATGATTGTTATGCAAATTGATCATTCAGTAGTCACACCTGGCAACAACAACATCAACAACAACCTCCATGTGACCCACAACCAGAAACAAAAAAATAGGGGGACTCCATCCCTAATATTTAGAAATGAAGTATTTGAATTAAAGATGAAATGTTCTTAAAGAGTCCAGTTGCCTCCATTCAGACTCCTTGAAATTCTAAGGGACATGAGAGAGACATTTTTAGAGACACGTACTTGATTTGTGGGTGCTTGTGCGGGCTGACGATGTCACTGTTCTTCAGCCACACAATGTCAGGCACCGGGTTTCCAATAGCCCTAACAGCCAACTCCACCAGAGTTCCCTGTTTGACTGTAATGTTCTTCAGCTTATCCACGAAATGTGGACGCGTCAGGCTTTCTCGCGCTGGATGTTGAGAGACGACAAACAGTCAATCACAGAACAAAAACAAAACAAAAAAACAAAAAAAGCTCTGATGCACACCTACCTTCAACAGTCAGAGTCACTGTGATGGTGGTGCGCCCAGCTCGGTTGTGAGCAACAACTGTCCACTCTCCACAGTCCTGGGGCATCGCAGGGACGATAATCATGGACTGAACGCCATCCTCCTTAATTACTATCTTGTGGGTGTAGTCATTGATTACTTGTTGTCCTGGAAGCAAACAGTAGTGGGGAGTAATGAAGTACAAATGATTTGTTACTGCACTTAAGTAGATTTTCAGATATTTGTACTTTTCCTGATGACTTTTTACTTTTACTCCCTACATTTCAAAAGAGATATCTGTAGTTACTACTCCTTACTTTGTCAAAATAGGCTCCTTCATTTTTTTTAAACTCTGTGGATTACGACAGAGGAACAGAGAGAGACAGAGAGGGAAAGTCAACTGCGCTTGAGATCTTGAGTAAATGAGATCTTAGAGACTCAGGAGGTGGAAAAACCACAGACAGCAGTCACATGGAGGAACAGGAACCAGTGATCATTGGATTCAGCAACATATTCCCTGTTCATGGCCTTATTTAAGAATTTTGTTTGATGCTGAAAATTTGTAATTTTCATTTCCATATGCCACTCACCATTGTGGAACCAGTATGTGTCCGGCATGGGTCTGCCAACCACCTTCAGGTCAAATCTGGCAGTTTGCCCTTCAGAGCATTTGAGCGAAGTGGGCTTCATTACAAAGACGGGCTTGTAGAGTCTCTCCAGCTGAGCCTCATCTGTGTCATCGAGCCTTCGGGCAGGAGAACGTCCAGGAGAACGACTGGGAGAACGACTGGAAGAACGGCCCGGTGAGCGGCTCAGCGAGCGAGGGGATTCAGACCTAAGAGAAAAAAAGAAAACGTCTCTAAAGGATTCACTGAAGAGCATCAAACTAAAAAGTTCTTCTATGCCTTAAAAGCATTTCAGATTGCTAATGAAGGATCATTTATTATGGTATCTTCTGCAACGTACTGGATCCTCTGCATGGCTGGCTGTGGTGTGTATCTCTGAGGCGACACACTTCCAGAAGGTTCTACGTAGAGCTTCCCAGAGCTTACGGTGTTGCCCTTCATGTTGCTGCCCAAGGCGCTGTACACGCCCTCGTCCTCGGGCAGAACCACGGGCAGTCGCAGGCTGGCATGTCCGTCCTGAAGAACCTCCACCTGGTAGTGTCCACCGGCCCTGATACGCTGACCATCTTTGTACCAAGCAATCTGCCAGAACCCAAGATAGGAAATTATGCTAAATACTTTTGTACTCAAACAACTACAGTAGAAAACATGACATTTTTCTAAAAATTAAAATAAAAAGAGCCAATTTCTTACTTGTTTTTCAAAATAAAATCTCACATTTACAAACAATCCATCTATTTTCTACACCGCTTATCCTGTTCATGGTCATGTGGAGCGAGAGCCTATCCCAGCTGACTTCGGGCGAAAGGCGGACTACAGACTGAACTGGTCGCCAGTCAGTCGCAGGCCACACATATAGAGACAGACAACCATTCAGACTCACATTCACACTGTCACTGAATGGTTTCAGTTTCTGAAACCATGCTGCCTGCATCAAAGTCAGGCGTTTGTACACCATCAGTGACCTTTACAAACAAATTAAAAAAGTTAAAAAAAAATTAAAAAAAAAGTAAACTTTTCAAAGAAAAAAAGTTGGACTTACACAAATGAATCAGAATATATAATAAGTGTATATTAATACTCCAAGTAGTTGACTTACGAGTCCGCCAATTTATGACTTATGAGCCTTCACTGGGTTAATTTTCTTGCTTTGTGTTGCAAGCCAAATTTTGAATTAAGAGCGAGCTTCAGATATGCCACCCCTCAAGTGAAGTGAAAGAAAATGGAGAAACTTAAGATCCTGAAATGCCTTCCAATGTAGGCAAGGAGAGCCACAGTGGATGTTCATGGACTGTGATGTCACTCCCTAAGCCATGCCCCTTAAAGGCACACATCAAACACACAAATACCACAGTATATACAGTAATTACACATTATTTCCATTTTAAACACCACATATCCTGTTGAGGCTCGCGTTTATTAAAAACAAAATGGTGGTTGTTTATAGGGGTTTAGAATGGATTAAGTACATTTAATTGATTCCAATGGGGAAAATGGATTTCATATACTATATGAGTATATTGCGTTACGACCTCGGTCACGGAGTGAATTAAACTCATAAATCAAGGTAGCAGTGTGTTGATATCTTCTCTCTGGATCTCTCCTTACCTTGGGCAGCGGCACTCCAGCCATCTTGCAGTGGAACGTAACGCCCATCCCCTCCATTATGCGGTAGTTTTTCACCAGCGTGTCAAAGGTGGGCGCCATGGCCTCGTCGTCTGCTGCGCTCGCCATCTGCTCCCCGTCCTCTGCCACCAATTCTGTGTAACTAATCCTCAGGATGCGGATCTCAATCTCCTGGATGATGCGCTCTTCAAAGGCTGAAATGAGGAATTCCTGCAGAACAACCAAAAGACCGTCAGGCAATGCTGAGACTTCATCGGACTGAAGAGACCAGCAGACAATGGTGGCAAAAGGATTCACATTCTGTACTTAAGTAGAAGTACAGGTACTAAAGGCTGGTAAAAAAAAAAGTAGGACTTATTAAACTCCTCAAGGATTGTACCGAAAAAAACCAAAATTATCTGCGCATAAAATATTTCCTCTTTGATAATACTAATACTAATACTTCACAATGTCGTATGTTGTTGTTTTTTTCTTGACCAAGCACTAGCTAGTGCTGGTTCAGACTTTTACGCTATGAATACAACACATTCCCAAAGCTTTGCTAAACTTGTGAACAAACTAAAAAAAATTATAAGGCGGCTCACAATAAAAATGATGACGATTGCGTACCGTATCTGAGACAAAGCTCATTGGGGTTGTTACTCTCTTGCGTTGTGCAACTTGCGCCTGGTACCCGCTCACAAGCACAGATGGCTCCTCGACCGTCGTCGTCATCATAGTCGTAGTTGTCACTTCTGTTTTATATGTCATGTCATGCAGCTTCATGTAGGCTTCGTATTCCTCTGTTAACATTGTGAACAAAGAGCATTTTCCACCAGGTTGTCTTCAGTCAAAGTCCTCGGACCGAGTGAGAACAGAAGATGGCTTTACCTTCCTCCAGCAAGCTGATGGAGGCTGAGGCTTCTCCGTGTGAATTCTTGGCAAAGACGGAATATTCTCCAGCATCGTCGGCGAACGTCATGGAGATCTCCAGTTTGCATTCTCCAGTCTCTTTCTTGTAGGTCACTTTATATCTAACAAGGATGAAAAGTATTGTTCTATAAATGCAAGATGAAGGCATCCATCTGTGTATTTTCTACACCATTTATCCTGTTTATCCTGAAAAGGCAGACTAAACCCCGGACTGGTGGCCAGTCAGTCACAGGCCACATACAGAGGCAGACAACCATTCATGCTCACATTCACACCATCGCTGAGTGAGAAGTCAAGCAACCAAATTCTGATAAACATACCACTGCACCATCAGTGTTTTCCTATGTATTTATTATTTATTTAGCCTTTATGTAACCAGGTTGGTCCCACTGAGATTCAAAACCTCTTTTTCATAGGAGACCTGTAGCTCAAACCATCCATCCATCCATTTTCCGAATCGTTTATCCGCACTAGGCTTGCTCACAGCTGACTTCGTGTGAGAGGCGGGGTACACCCTGAACTAGTCGCCAGCCAATCACAGAGCACATAGAAACAAACAAACTCTCGCAATCATATTCCCACCTACGGACACTTTAGTCTTCAGTTAATGTACGATGCATGTTTTTAGAATGTGGGAGGAAATTGGAGTACCCTGAGAAAACCCACGCAGCATGAGGAGAACATGCAAACTCCACTCAGGCGAGGGCTGATTTGAACCCGGGTCCTTAGAACTGTGAGGTAGATGTGCTAACCATTCGGCCGCTGGTAGCTCAAACTATCGTTAAAATAAATAAATGACTCGCTCACAATGGAGATGGAACGCCGGCCGTGATCGTTGAGGGATCGTTTCATTAATTTACTTTTCTATTACTCAGATTAATGGCACAGACGTGCTCTTTTGTGGCTGAAATGGATGGTGCGCTAAAGTCTACTCAGCTAGGCTGAAACTCAAACTGACTTCAAACTTTTAAATAAATGATGACGGTTTGGCTCCCAGTCCATCCCTTTAGTCAGTCAGTTATTATAATTTACTAGCTAGCTGTAGATGTAAACTAGTAGAATATCAAAATCTCAGTTTTGCATCACGAATAACAGAGTCTCCTAAATATATGTCAAAGTTGTCTCACTAGTGAGAACAAAGTACATGGACTAGTACATGGACCCTAAAATAGATATCAAGGATTTGGAATATATGCTCAAATGGCTTAATGGAAAGCTTGTTGAGCATTTGCTCCGTATCCTTGATACGGAGGGAACTATTGTGTGAGACATGCCTACTTCTTGGGTCGAGTGGTGTTACGAGTGCAGCACAGCAGTTTACTAGTAAGGTTTAACTGCGTACTACTAGGCCAAATGTGGCACTAGTACTAGACAAAACATTACTGCCAAGACACAGTTGTTCTACTAGTGCACTGAATTGTCTTTCTAGTGAGGACAGAGGGCATATATTCGTACAGTCATCCCTCACTATATCGTAGTTCACTTATTGCAGGTTCAGTGCATTTTTTAAAATTGTACAGTACAGTACAGTTACTCAACTGCACATCTCTGTTAAAGTAAACATGGTTAGCTAATTGAATTGTTAGCAAATTGTCATCCATAACAGGTGGTTTGGAAGGATGGAAACAGCCACTGGTGCTCTTTCAATTGCCTAATTGAACAAACAGTCACCGAATACATACTGCAAAAACACAAATGAATGCCCAGTGAATTTACAGGTATGTTCTTTCTAGTGAAAACGACTTACTGTACTTATTTTAGGACAGTTATGACTTTATTCAAAATTTTCAGCAAGACAAAACAACTTATGATTATTAACTTATTCCAGGGACAAAATGTCTTGTTTTAATTGAAAAAAACAAATATTCCAATGGAACTACTGTGAAATTGATTTGATCAGATTAAAATAAAATATTGTATCTGAAAACAAGTCGTTTCGTCTTGCTGAAAATTTAGAAAAAGGTCAAAACTGTCCGAAAAAATGTAGCGTAAGATGTTTTCACTAGAAATAAGATCAATTCACTTGGTAAGATTTGTGTTTTTGCCGTGCATTAAACATACTTGCCGGTAGCCTTAACGGACACCGTCACTGAACACCACAGTGGCTAAAGCTATAGCCAGGAAATATCTTCATACATTTGCTTTCACATTACTCAACAGAGCAGACTCGCCGTCTAAAGTTATACAGACATTCACAGTCATAGATTCTGTGCTGTAGAAAATGTGGATGACAATCCCAAGAGGACAAAATTCTACCTGCACCTAATGTGAATATACTGTATTGATTGATGGTGGTGAAGTGATGCATAAAACTTAAATATATATATAAATAATACTGTAAATACTTGGTCGCTACTTTTGTCTGTAAACCAGGGAATACTGTATCATAGGTGTCAAACTGAAGGCCTGGGGGCCAGATGCGGCCTGATACATGATTTTATGGGGCCCGCGAAAGCCAATCACGCTCGTCAACTCCCGTGATTTTTGCTAAAATCTGTACCCAAATTCCAAATTGTCATAATAATAAACAATAATGTTGAAATATTGCATTTTTCTGTTACCAAACACTTCTTCTACAGTAACTTAAACAATACTTGAACAAACTATTACCCTTGTCTTCTGATTTCAAAAGTAGTTATCCCTGTGTAATGGTAATAATATGATTTGGTGATTAAACATTTATATGGTTTCACTGTTCTAACGGCCCTCTGAGGAAAATCATAACTACAATGCGGCCCGAGACAAAAGTGAGTTTGACACCCCTGCTACATGGACCTTAAGGTTCTGGAATAAATTCTGAAGGTCTTTCCATAGTCTCTCTGGTTCTGCCACCCAAAAGTATATCCCGCCTATATTTTCCAAACATGCCACCTTGTGAGAACTGACCTGTATCCGGTGGTGAGAACGACGCCGTTCTTCTTCCACAGGACGTGAGGTTTGGGGTTTCCACCCACTTGGCACTCAAAGGCCACGCTGGCGCCCTCCACCAGCTTCTGGACCCTCGGCTTGGAGATGAAGAACGGGGAAGCAGCCTCTCCTGCACTCACCTCCATCGACACCAACTCTTTTGTCTCCATGGCAACACTGAAGGAGGGCCAGAGTGTTGTCCAGTTGAGTATTTAACCAAAGCACACAACTTAGCCTTATGGAAGTCTGATAGCTAAATGCTAATAAACAATGCAAAATCCATAGATGGGATAACAAAACCAGCATCGATGTTGTGGTGGTTATAACCTTTTGCCAATGAATGTTAAACGCAAACGGTGCAACAACACTTGGAGATGGGTAATATAACAACACTCAGCGCAGAAGGACTAATATTACTGCAGTTTACTGAGCAATTGTGACTGTCTCCTTACTGGATATCCGAATATCTGTATTATTGCTCCCAGTTGGGCAAGGAGTGCAATGTCAATGGGGATTGAAGCATGAAATCATGATGCACAAACAGTTTGTTTTTTTACTTTCTATTTAAGTATGTTATTACTGAATATTTGTATAAAGTACAATACTGTAGAGGGCAATTTTTCTTACTAAAGCAGGAAGGGAAGAATGACATTTCCATTCATTTCAACTCGAAGAGATCCTTTGAGATACAGGTGTGGATGGAACAAATTAAACTCGTAAGTCAAGGTAGAATTGTGTTGCAAAAAATAGTCATTGATCCCAATTTGTCCCAATTGATAATATATTTCCGTGTGTATTTTTGTTTGCTCTGCTTTTTATGCATTACTGCTCCGTGTCTGTTGAACCAGCAGCTGTTCAAATTATTGCAACAATGATGCTAATTTCCGTGAGCTCATCTATGGCTTTTCGCATTATATGTAGCATCAAGCTAACTGACTTTTATTGTTATTGTAGAAGTTGGATGCGGACTCACGTTTTGTCTTGAGTCATTTCTACTTGCGTGACAGCCATTGTCTCCTCTCTGCTCTCCACTTCTTCTGAAACTACAAAGCATGGTGACACCATTTAATGCAGGGGTGGGCAAAGCTACCTGCCGGCCACGTACATACGGAGGGGGGTCGCAGATTCCATACTTGAATCTGGCCCACCAAGCATTTACATTCATAACAGTCGTGAAATATGCATAGAATTCTTTTATCGTTTTTTTTTCCCTCAAATTGGTTCATTAAAATGTAGTCCCAAACACTTTGGTTAGCATTTATTAATTTATCTCTACATATTTTTTTTATCAATTCATTCTAATCAAATAAAATGTACCATTAAATAATTGGTAAATTAATTATAATAATATTAATTCTGAATGATATAATTTAAAAATTAATATGAACCTATTATTTTGTTATTAAAATAAACAGTTTTACATTAAATATAAAAGTAATTTTATTTAAAATTTGCCTGATCAATTGTAATTAATGACGAATAATATATTTTTTTAAATGAGCATGAATTATTATTCCATCCATCCATCCATTTTCTGAGCCGCTTCTCCTCACGCGGGTCGCGGGGGTGCTGGAGCCTATCCCAGCTGTCATCGGGCAGGAGGCGGGGTACACCCTGAACTGGTTGCCAGCCAATCGCAGGGCACATAGAAACTAACAACCATTCGCACTCACAGTCATGCCTACGGGTAATTTAGAGTCTCCAATTCATGCATGTTTTTGGGATGTGGGAGGAAACCGGAGTACCCGGAGAAAACCCACACAGGCACGGGGAGAACATGCAAACTTCACACAGGCGGGGCCGGGGATTGAACCGGGGTCCTCAGAACTGTGAGGCTGACGCTCTAACCAGTCGACCACCGTGCCTCTTGAATTATTATTTGTTTTATTTATTTATTATCAAACAATTTAAAATACAAAATATCAGTAAAATTAAACGAATATATAGTTGATTAAAATAAATGAAATAATGCTAAACAATAAGAACATTTGAATTAGCATGAGTTATTTTATGAATAAATGTTGTTTTTACATAAAATAGAAAATATTACTGTCATAAAATTTAAGAAAATATAAAAGCATAAATTATTATTTAATTACTAAACAATTTAAAATAACATTACATATTCTGAAAATTAACAATTGAAAATACACTGAATATTTTTTTAAAAGACCATGAAGTTTTATTTCATTACAAGATGAATAGTTTTACATAGAATACAAAATAGTAGTAACATTTAACATATTTTAATGATAGTAATTAACATTGAAAATAATATTTGAATGAGTCCGAATCATTATTTTATTGTTAAAATAAACAATTATACATTTAATACAACTATTATATCCATCCATCCATTTTCTGAGCCGCTTCTCCTCACTAGGGTCGCGGGCATGCTGGAGCCTATCCCAGCTGTCATCGGGCAGGAGGCGGGGTACACCCTGAACTGGTTGCCAGCCAATCGCAGGGCACATAGAAACAAACCACCATTCGCACTCACAGTCATGCCTACGGGCAATTTAGAGTCTCCAATTAATGCATGTTTTTGGGATGTGGGAGGAAACCGGAGTGCCCGGAGAAAACCCACGCAGGCACGGGGAGAACATGCAAACTCCACACAGGCGGGGCCGGGGATTGAACCCGGGTCCTCAGAACTGTGAGGCTGACGCTCTAACCAGTCGTCCACCGTGCCAATTATTATATTAAAATAAAAAAAATTAGAACGCGTTTTATCAAGCAGTTTGACAGCAATTAAAAAAATGGTAAAAAAAAAAAGTTTTTCATTTAATTAAATAAATGGTTAGTAATGATAAATAAATGATACATATTTCAGTTTTAACAAATTAGAATTATTAGCATTTTATCCTCAAAATATTTCAATTTATTAAAATGTATTTTTAAAAATACATTTTAAATACACGTAACGTTTTTTGAATCTCATCTTGAATGGGCTGGCCTGGCCCGCGTGTGCGTTTTAAAACTCAAATGTGGTCTTTGAGCCCAAACATTCGCTCGGCCATGTCGGAATGTGCACGTTACCTTTGACGAGAAGGTAGCAGGAAGTGCTGACAGTTCCGGCCTTGCTGGTGGCAGTGCATGTGAAGCGGCCGCTGTCCTCGGCGAAGGCCTCGCGGATCAGCAGCCAGCTGTGGCCGTCCTCGTAGCTGATCTGAAAGTCGATGGAGCTCTCCATCTTGTAATCTTCTCGGAACCACATGACCATGGGGGCGGGGTGGCCGCGGATCTGACACTCCAGGGTCACCGACTCGCCTTCGGTCACGGTCAAGTTCTTCAGGCCCTGAGGAAACACACACGCTAATGCTAAATTCTCACAAAAAAAAAAACAATAACACCCCCGAGGCTGGCTAGGCCATTTTGTAGTGCTGTTAGAATATGTAATAAACCACGTTCTCACATTTGGGACACAGGGGAAACATTAGGAAACACATTAGTTTGGTTTCAGGTCACACCAGGGCGAGATTAACGGCCTAATCTTTATCCTCAAGGTCCAGGTTTTTTGACACATCACACCAGGAATTCGTGACAGCTCTGACAAAGGCTGAAGTGATACCCGAAAGTCTCGGCAAGGTAAGAGAACTTCTCTTTACCTCCAAAAACATTTGTCTGAACACAAGAAATCTAAAACCTATCATAAAACAAGACGTGATGAACGCTATAGATCTAGAGCCAGGTCAGATCGACCTCACCATATCAAGCATGTTTACTCAGCAAGCTTCCTTTCAAGGGAATATGCTCTCTTTGTTATGATTGTTCAGACAGTTCCAATAATGGGAGTGGGTTCTAAGAAATATTTGTGACCATGTATAAAGACTCTGGGCTCAGTAAAAAGATCAGATCTTCACCTCCAATCGGCTGTCTGTCTTTTTTTAACTCTCTTAACCTTTATTCAACGAAGGCACATACTCGACACACAAAAGGTTGGGAATATTGGCCTTTGGGACCCTAACCTATAGAGGTCATCTTAACTCATTGACTGCCCTGGGAGTTTAAATTTGTCAAATGGAATCCAAGCGTTTACTGCCACCGACGAATATATTCATCAAGTACGTTTTTCAACAGGTAGGTGTGGAAGACGGTCTCGCCTGGCTTTTCTGTGAAATTCAGATTTGTAAACTACTGTAATGACTAACAGACTAACTAGTGAATAATTTAAAAAAATCACATACCAATGTGGGGACTGACCAATGGTATCGATTTTTGAAAAATATAAAATCGAACAAATTTAGACATGCAAGGTTTCGAGTCGACGGAAAAGATGGTACAAACAGAGTATGTGGCGCAGCAGCTAGTACAAAGTGTGTGTTGCGAACGTGAGGAAAGAGGACGCAGTTCATGGAGTGAATGGCAAACGCCATGTAAAAAAGCCACTGTTCAACTCAAGCCTCATCACACCTCAGTGTCCTGGGTGCCTGAGCCTGCAGCTGCTCAGACTCAGGAGCGCTCTCCCCCTACACATGAGGCAATCAGACTCCATCACATCATTCAAAACTCACTTATTATATTCTATTTTTTTGTTTTTTGTTTGCCTTTGATCTTTATGGGAGACTGGTTAGCACATCTGCCTCACAGTTCTGAGGACCCGGGTTCAAATCCGGCCTCGCCTGTGTGGAATTTGCATGTTCTCCCCATGGCTGCATGGGTTTTCTCCAGGCACTCCGGTTTCCTCCCACATCCCAAAAACATGCACGGTAGGTTAATTGGAAACTCTAAATTGCCTGTAGTTGTGAATGTGAGTGCGAATGGTTGTTTGTTTGTATGTGCCCTGTCATTGGCTGGTGACTAGTTCAGGGTGTACCCCGCCTCTCGCCCGAAGAAAGCTGGGATAGGCTCCAGCCACTCAAGCCATGTCAGCATCACTCACGACGCATTTCTTAGTTGTGTATCTGTAAATACATTATTATTTTGCCATCAAAAGCCCTTTCTCAGTCTTGTTTTTGTTGTATAATAGTTTGAGGTGTCACAACAGCAAAACAAATTCAAAAAAAAGTTTCAAAGTCTCCATTTTACCGTTTTATGTTTGTCACTCAATGACTTAATTAGACCTTTTCTAAACTTATTGCATGTTTTCAGTACTTTTTTGTACAGGAAGTACTTACTGCAACGATAGTGGGTGGCACGAGGGTCTCCTGGGCACTGGTGGAGACTGCAACCACCTCCTGAGAGAAAAACAACATGTTCATCAATTGTGCTGGTGGTTCTGAATGGGACAACAGGAAGGTGGGTGCACACATAGATTACGATGAAGGCAGAGTTAAGGTGAGCATAAGAAAGGCGGGTGAGAGGATAAGAAAGGTGGGTGAAGGTCCACACAGGGTTGTGGGCTCTGCAGTGGCCATTTGTGTCCAACAGGCTTCTGTTTTTAATTTTATATATCTGTGTTCATGCAAATGGAATGAAAGTTCCAAGTGGTTGTGGGGCGAAACCTTGCAGAAGTGGCGATGCCTGCTCACCATGGAGTAGAAGAATTCCGTTTGAATTTAACAAGTGGCATCGCCCTCTGCTGGCGGTAGAATGACCACACTTTTGGCAATAGAAGAAAATAAGATGGAACTGTAGTGAGAATGTAGCTTTGGAAAAAAATGAAGAGATCACAGCAAAATGATTTGTTGATGCCAACAAATGTTGATTACGATGCAAAGAAAGTGTTTATGTCATATTGTGTAAACCAGCATTGGCCCCAAAGCCCATCCTTGATTTTCAAGCCATCTTATTTTCTTGTTTTTCTTTTGTTTGATTTGCACTGGAAGCTTAATTTGTCCCAGAGCTGTACTATATAGAAAAATGTCATGACTGAAGCTGTTTTCCAAACTGCATATTGTGCAAACAAACTGAAAATGTAAGGCTTAAAAAATGCAAAGCATTGGATACTTTGTACTGATGACAAGAACTGATGCTCGTTAGAAACGTGATGCAGTAAAAAAATATCCAACTATGTCTGTGCTTGAACAAAAATGGCCACAAACAGGGGAGTAAAATACAGCAAGGCAACTGTGGGTTAAAGATGAAAACTGAAAGAGTTTTATGGGGGGGGGGGGGGGGGGGGGGGGGGGGGGGGGGTTGACCAACCTCAGCCTCCCAGTCCTCAAACTCCTCCTTGGCATAAAGCCCGACCCCCTGCAACTCAACCTGACTTTGATACGTCGACACCTTAAAGGGCGGTGCCACACGGGCCTCCGGTGCCGCCGCCACTGCCGCCCTGCGGACAGGACTGGGGGAATGGACAGGCTTGATGACCTTTCTGGGCATGGAGGGGGACGACAGCTCTTTGTGCAGGGTGGCCATGGCCGAGCCCGCGACGGACACCTGACCAAGAAACAACGGTGAGCGGCGGGCGGACTCGAAACATCCGACATGGTTAATGGGGGTTGGGTGCGCTAGTAAGGCATTTGGGGGCAAGGGCATATTCGGTGAGCTTCTCAAGGGTTTAAGTGAGGAACAAGTTACAACAGAAAGCACCCTGGAACAGAACTCATTAAGTCAGTCAGTCAGTAACCAATTAAGTACTGCTATGTTTGTGGTTGGAGGGGATAGTTGGTGTTTGAGAACGTGAGACAAAACCATCTTCCTACGATAAAGGAAAGCAATTGTAAACAGATAAACCTTGATGATAACTTTGGTCATTTTAGTCATTTCGTTTATTTTGCTTGTTTTGGTCATTTCAGTCCTTTCAGTTGTTTTGGTTATATTGGCCATTTTAGTCGTTTTGGTTATTTGGTCAATTTGATCATTTTGGTCTTTTTGGTCACTTTAGTAATTTTGGTTATTTTGGTCATTTTTAGTTATGATGGTTATTTTATTTGTATCTGTTATTTTGGTCATATTGATTATTTAGGTAATTTTTAGATATTTTGGTCATTTCAGTCAATTTAGTGGTTTTGGTTATTTTTGGTCATTTAAGCTTTTTTGGTTATTTTGGTCCCTCGTGACCAAATAGTACACAGAGTCCATTTAGTTATTTCACTTATTTTGGTCTTTTGGTCGTTTTGTTGACTTTAGTCATTCTGGGCATTTTAGTCATTATGGGCGGTGACCTGCCATCCTTACCTCTTGACTGGCCTCAGCTTTGGGAACAGAAACCTTTGCCACAGTGAAATGTGGAAGTGGGGCCGAGGGGGCACCGGTGTCCAGTCGGGTCCTCGAAATCTGGGGTGAGCAACACATTTAATTCAGATCAAGCACACTCAAAATGTGAACAGAATGTCACTCAATGAGGCTGACCTTTGTGGTCTCTGTGACTGCGGTAGCGGCAGCGACTGCAATGGCGGAGGTGACAGTGGCGGCTGCAGCGACGACAGTGGTGGCTGCAGCAGTGGTTGTGGTGGGGACAGTGTCGGGCGGCATCATTTTCAAATGTTTCTCCATGGCCACTTGCTTCTTCACCTCCACCACTACAGCGTCCCGCTTGGGTGCCTCCACTATGTGAACCACCTCTGTTGCAGCCATTTGTAATTGCTCACCACCCTGCGAATGTTGACACGACACACAAACGTCATGACCGTTGGGACCCGCCAGGGAAGCACGGGAATGGCGTTTCCTTAGCCATTTGAGCGTTTATTCCATTCCATCTAAGGACCATCTACTATTACACTCTTCGTCCTCACTCACATCCTCAAGACAATTCAACACACTAATAGAACCACTGTGTGACTTTTTTTTTGTACCACTTTTGGCCAACTTGTATGCAATAAAAAATTTATAGAAACTATAGAAAACTGTATGACCATTTGTGCACTGAATTGTCCATGTCCAGAACGACAATGGCACACTCGTAGAATGACAACGGTTAAAGTCCAACTTGGAGGAAAGGAGTTATTTCGTGACCATTGGAAGTTTTCAATGTAATCAAATGGCATTGACATCTGGGATCTCTCAAGGGTCAGTTCTTGGACCCCTTTTGTTCAGCCTGGAGGCCTATATGTTACCCTTAGGTCAAATTCTTCCGAAATTGAATGTTGAGTATCATAGGTATGCAGATGACACACAGTTATATCTGGCAGTGTCTCCAGATGACTACAGTTCAATTGAGGTGTTGTGTCAATGTCTAAAATTAATAAATAACTGGATAAAACAAAAGTTTTTCAATTGAACCATGACAAATCTGAGGTAATTGTTTTTGGCAGAAAAGAAAAGAGGATTGCTGTGAGTAAACATATGGAGTTACTCACTTTAAAAACCATAGACCAAGTCCAAAACCTTGGTGTGTTGATAGATTGCAACCTGACATTCAGCAGTCATATCAAATCAATCACTAAAACAGCTTTCTATCAGCTAAACAACACATCCACAGTGAAGGGTTGCATGTTCTTAGCAGACCAGGAGAAGTTCATGTATGCTTTTATCTCCAGGAGACTTGACTATTGTAATGGTCTTCTGACTGGACTTCCCCAAGAGAGCATTAGTTGTTTAATGATCTTAAAGAGAGCTCATTCAGAACGATGCAGTTCATGTTCTGACCAGAACAAAGAGATCAGAGCAAATTACTCCAATTCTAAACGGAACATACAGTAAACCCAGTAGGGCTGTGAGAGCTACAGACTCAGGTGGAGCACAGAGTTAAAACCAAACATGGTGAAGCAGTATTTAACTTTTATGCTACACACAGATGGAATAAGCTGCCAACAGATATGAAGTCAGCCCAAAGTGGGAATGTTTTTAAATCCAGGTTTAAAAACTATTGTTTTTTTACACATGCTGATAATTGAGCATTTTAGAGCATTTTCATTTAAAAAAAAAATTATCTGTCTTTCACTCTATGTATTTATAATAATTTTAGTAAGCTGTCTTTTATTTTTCTGTACTTGTATTTTGCTCTTTGTTTTTAAATGCTTTTAATCATGTCAAGCACAAACCTTGTGAATAAAATGTGCTATATAAATAAACTTGCCTATGTCTTACCCAAAACATTTTTCCACTACTGTCTGACATTACTGCACACTCTCCTGTATGCTTAAGTCAGAAAAGATGCACAGCTCCGCGCTTTTCCCTCTGCGTCCATTCTGCCGTCCACTGCAGTGTATCACATGCGCGCCGACTGCTCAACGGGTTAATGTGTCCTGATCATATTACGCTGATCGACAGCAGAACGTCAACATCCATCCATCCATCCATCCATTCTCAACACCGCTTATCCTGGTTATGGTCATGGGGTGCTGGAGCCTATCCCAGCTGACGTCAGGCGAAGGGCGGACTACACCCTGAACTGGTCGCCAGTCAGTCGTAGGGCACAAGAACGTCAACATATGATGCCATATTGCTTAATTATGCACAAAAAAACGTATGCCCCTTATAGACGAGTGGTGCTGATGTCTCACAGGTGACCATTAACTTCTGTTTTCTCTACAAAGGTTAACTTCACATTTTAAGTGCGACATAGTCTTCGAGTTAATTTCAAAGGCTTTCACATGTCTCAGTGCAAAGTTTTACCTCACTAGTAAAATGTAGTTGCTCTACAAGTATGCCCTAGTCGTCGAACTAGTGCACAGACGTGCAATACAGTAGTGGAATGCAATATTGGAATTTTTGTTTACTGGTAAGACACAGTAGTTTTACGAGTTAATCTACTAGTGTGCTGAATTGTCTTACGATTGAGGGCAAAGAGTGTACGATATTGAATACATTCTCAAACGGCATTCCATAGTGGACTACTGTGCTGCACTAGTACCACTACTAGGCCCAACTAGTAGCCATTTCTTCATGCGCTAGTAGTTTGTCTCCTTATCTAGGATATATAAAAAAATGCTTAAACGGCTTTCCCTAAGGCATTTATTTAGTAGTAAGACAACTTCAGCATATTAGTACAATGACGAGGGTACACTAGTACCTTTCTAGTGAACTACTGTACTAGCACTCGCACCACTACTAGGCCCAACCAGTAGTCTAGTACTACTAGTGAAGTGCTAGATTTTAACCAGTACAATTTTATAAAGTCACTAGCACTACTAGTAGTGCACAGTTGTCAACTAGTGGACAGTTTTGTCTCACTAGAAACATGTTGTCGTCCTACTAGTATAGCAAAGTGGTCCCACTGGAAGTGAGTTGGTGAAAGAAATTTTTTTAAAGGCTTTTCAGTGTTTTTTTTTTCTTTTTACCAAGTATCTGTACTTGTACAATGTGAGTACTTTTGCCGCATGTGGACTGGAGATACCTGTTCAGCTGACACGGCGGCGTCGGCGTTAGGCGGCCCACGGCGGACTCGGGCCTGATCCACGGCGGCCACCACGGTCGCCACGGCAACACTGCGACCGGCCTGGGAGGCTTGCTCGGCCTGCGGGTCATGACACAAGTTGACAAGTTAGGCAGCGGAGAATTTCAAGCCACTCCAGTCAAGTCATAAGTTGAAAGTCAAGTCATACAATAGGTAAGTCCCATACTGTGGATATAAAAAGTCTACACACCCCTGTTCAAATGGCATGTTTTTTTTTGTGATATACTAAAATAAGATCATGATAAATCATTTGAAAACCTTTTCCACCATTATTGTGACCTATAAACCTCTACAAGTCAATGGAAAACAAAATTAAATCTTTAAGAGATTGGAAGGACAAATGAAACAACTGAGATCATGTTGTTGCAAAACTGTGCACACCCTCTTATAACTGAGAATGTGGCTGTAATCAGAAGTAAACAATCACATTCAAACGCATGTTAAATGTTAGTCAGCACACACCTGCCACCACACTCAACACATTTTCCTACATGTGCTTGGGGGATGTTTTTTATGGTCCAATGAAACCATTGTTGAACTTTTGGGCCATGATTCCCAAAAGTATGTTTGACACCAATACAACACTTCTCATCACCAAAAGAATGCTGGCAGCATCATGCATTGGAGAGGACTGTTTTTCTTCCACTGGAACAGAGGCCCTAGTGAAGGTGCAGGATTTTAGAAACCTTTCCAAATAAAAGTCAACCTTGAGGATTCTGATAAAAAGCCTACTACAACATTTGAACTTTTTTTGGTGTTAATCAGAGGGACTTGAAATCATGCCTGGCATGTGCCGACTCCCATTTAACATGATTTTGAATGTGACTGGTTCATTCTGAACATAGCCATGTCCCAGTTATAAGAGAGTGTGCACACTTGGGCTACCACACGACCTTGTTTATTCTTACTTCCCCTTTCAAAAAGGTTACTTCTTTTGAATCGTAGCCGTTACAGGTCACATTAGAGGTGGAAAAGGTTATACAATGACTTTCTTGGTCTCATTTTTTAACATCACAAAAACCTGGTATTGGAACAGGGGTGTGTAGACTTTTTGTATCGACTGTATGTGCAAGTCATAAGTCTCAGCCTTTAAGTTTTAAGCGACAGTCACACAAATGGAGGAATTCAAGCGGAGTCCAGACGAAACTTCAGGCGAGTCGAAACATGTGTGGGCTGACCTCTCTGACGGTGGTGACCTGCTGCTCCCACTGTTTGTCCACCTGCAGCCTGGTGGTGGCGCCGCTGATGCTGGTGACGCTGGTGTAGCTGGCTTCAGCCGCGTAGTCGCCCCGCTTCCAGGGTGGAAGGACCTCAGACGACACCAACACCTGCAACCACACCGGAACATGAGCGCCGCGCCCCCGCCTAATTTTGAGCCACACCTGACTCCAAAACCACGGACTTGGTGAAAACTCAATACTTCACCAAGTTGGCTGTCATTTTTTACTGCAATTGCCATATTACACTGACAAGTGGCACTCTGTCAGAAACAATCACAAGTGGTTTTTAAAACCATCAATTAAGAAGAAGAAAATGAGAACTGTTCTTTCGTACTGCAAATATTTCAGATGATTTTGTGGATTTCCAAACAGGTCAAATGAGTGTATTCAGCTTAGACAAGTTGGGAATGGATTTTTTTTTCCCCCCACTTTTCTTATGCTGCCTCGACCCAGTTCAGTCAAAACATGTTTTCTTTTCTGGCATTAGTGTTGGGTGACACTTTTCAGGTGAAAATTTTACATCCTTGTCTCATTCGTCTGCAGTCTGTGTTATTTCTACACATGTTGCTGTCTCGTATTGTTCTTTTTGCACAATATAAAAGGCAAAATAATAATTGTGATATTGTTTATAGCTGTATTGTGTGTTACTTTTTTTATTAAGTCTGATATCGAACAGGGTTCCTCTATTTTCATTTACATTTTAGTATAATACATGAGTTAAGAACACATTCAAATGCATGTAAATACTTAATATACTTAATACATCAAGTTTTTGTTTGAGCTAACAGTTGATCCAAATGGTAGAACGTCTGCCGCAATTAGAGCCAGGAAAAACCCTACGCGGTATTCCTCACCTGCTTGCGGGTGACGAGGGGCGACTTGACGGGTCGGATGGGGGAGACAGACAGTCGGGTGGAGGGTGACACGGATCTGAGAACCAGACAAATTTCTCAAGGTGACGCTTTCAATTTCAAAATCAGGGTACATACGAGAGGCATAGTTAAAATTCAGGTTGAGAACATTTTGATATACTTTACAGATGAAAATACAGCATCAAGAACTATATCACAAAAACTTGTGATAGTCTCTTATTTCTGAGGATACGGGGAAACAAATGACGTAAAACATACATTTAGCAGACTATTTCAAGAGGATTCTGGGTCAGCCTACAAAAGCACGAAGCGCTTTCACGTCCATTCACATGAATATTTGTTCAGGTTCTTCTCCAGACCTTTGGGTCTTAGAGCGAGCCCCGGACGGCCGTCCCTGAGCAGACGGGCATCCCTGAGTGTACAGACATACCTGACGGGCGCGGGCGTCGGCCCTTTAACGTGTCGGACAGGCGACGGCGACTGCTGGCGTCCGCCGGTCACCTTGGTCAAATAGGAGGGCGGCGATCTGGAGGTGGGTTTCGGGGGAACCCTCGGGGGGGTCCTGTGAGCTAAATGTTGAGTCATCATTCCGCCTTCCACGTGCATTTCCATCATGGTGCTCTGGAAGCTGGTCTCCATCTTGAGACACAACCACGACAACTGTTGAATTTATCACGTCTATCATGCGGGTTACGTTTCAGACCATTGGTTCTCGACTGTTGTCGCTCTGGGACCTGCATTTTTGCACTTTTATACAATTGGGAAAATGTGTTCAAAAATAGCCTCTAAAAACATATATCAGATTTTTAAATATAACTACACATGCCTACATGTTTAAAGTGCCTTTCAGAAAGTGAGGATGAACACAAGTATAACATCCATCCATCCATTTTCTGAGCCGCTTCTCCTCACTAGGGTCGCGGGCGTGCTGGAGCCCATCCCAGCTGTCATCGGTACACCCTGAACTGGATGCCAGCCAATCGCAGGGCACATAGAAACAAACCACCATTCACACTCACAGTCATGCCTACGGGCAATTTAGAGTCTCCAATTAATGCCTGTTTTTGGGATGTGGGAGGAAACCGGAGTGCCCGGAGAAAACCCACGCAGGCACGGGGAGAACATGCAAACTCCACACAGGCGGGGCCGGGGATTGATATAACATATAACATAATGTACAAAAATGTACAAAAATGTACATCATGGAACTGATCTCTTTTTTTTAGGAAAGTGCAATACCAATATGTTGTCTTTTTTTTTAGGAAATGAAGGCTGCAGAGCAAAGCAAAGAAACTGTAATGTCAGAACCCACCCTCCGCGACCCACTTTTGGGTCCCAACCCAACAGTTGAGATTTACTGTTCCAGCCCACCCCTGTGACATACTCTGACATACTCTGCCAACTAGTAACCAAATATTCATTTTATTATTTATACTGTATATATTTTAAAAGTTCTTGCATACACAGAAATGCCAAAATATATCCAAGTGGAGTGCAAGTATTATTTTTGTCTACTTTGAGTCACAATCCTCACATTCTACCTTTCTGTAGTATCTGTGACTGAATACGTGTGACTTTAAAAGGCATGGCCTAGCTTGTTGAGTGATGTGGTGGGAGTCAGCGAATGAGAGTGCAGAGTTGGCTGGCTGTTGACTAGTTAAACCATAGTCAGTTTGCATGTTGAGTGACTTAGCCTTAGTTGTAGCAAGCAGCAGGTCATATGTACTGAATATGCGCTTGTGTTTATTTTGTTAGCATTTCTTCAATAAAGTGAAAGTGTACCAGCGTCCGTTTCCATCCTCCCTCTATCCAAACCACCTGTTATGGATTACAATTGGTTTGAAATAGTGGTGGTAGGCTATATTCAATTAGCTAACGATGTTTACTTTACCACAGATGTGAAGTTGTGTAACTTAAGCCAGTCGTACATTTGCAGTCGGAACCTCAGCTACTTTTATTGAGTGTGAAATGATATCAAGCTTTGGATATTCTTTCTTTTCCACACTCTTTCCCCCTGGCTCGCATTCTTTGCTCTGCAGTAACAGTCCGTGTGGAAAATACCACAATGTTATAAATAATCTGTGATATAAACAATCTGCCATGCAATGACACCGAAAAAAGTGAACGGCGATATAGCGAGGGACTACTGTACAGTGAAGCCCCGCCACCCATGGTACATCGCAGTTCATTGTTCGGGATCCCTGCTATATCGGCTATTTTAAAGCCATCGTTTTTTTCATGAGTGTCGTGGGCTTGGCGGTGCCTCTGAAGCACGAGCTAAGCCACGGGTGGCCAAACTGCAGCCTAAGGGTTCAAGTAGTCTTGTTTTTCTGTGTCCCTTGTTCATATCTTGTCTGCTCGTTAGGTTGTTGTTTCTACCTGTTCTCGTCTGCCCTGTTCCTTGTGTCAACCAGTCAGCTCACTCTAGCCACTCGTGTCTTGTCCAGGTGTGCCTCGTCTGGTCAGTCAGTTTGTATTTAGTTCCGGGCTTTCGTTAAGGCTGTGTAGCCTTCGTTGTCATGTTTTCCCATTGTCACCCGTGTTTCTTTGTTAATTTTCAAAAATATATATACATATATATTTTGGGACTTTTAATTCAGTATTTTTCTATTTTGTTGTAGTACTTTTTTTTTCTTTTTTTTGTAATAAATCCTTTGCTCTCCTGCCTTGCCTACCTGCCTCCACCTTTTGCCACCAACTCGCCTCTCTGACAACACTTTATAAAAGCAGTTTTTAATTCTTTTTTTTTTGTATTTACATTGGACAATACAGTGTTAGTTTTCTTTATTAAAATCGTAACGAAAAAAATGGTGGTGTTTTTTGGAAGTGGGGGCGAGAACAGAATAAAGGCATTTCAATTTATTTCAACGGGGAAAATTGATTTGATAACCCTGTATGAGTAACTTGATTTGATGATTTGAAGTGAACTGAGTTCCGTGCTTGAAAAGGCAGTCGGCGTGGAAAAATAGGCGAGCTCACCTTGCGGATTCCAGTCTGGGATGCGGAGACAAGGGTCTTGGTTTTCTTGGCAGGGACGGCTTCTTCTCCCTGAACCAGAAGCTCAGCGGTGGACGTGGCTCGGCCGCTGCTGTTGCTGGCCGTCACCGAGTACGTCCCGGAGTCCTCCGGGAAGGCCTCGGCGATCAGCAGACTGTAGCGGTCGCCGTCCTGGACGATTTTGAAGTCGGCCGAGCTCTGGATCTCAGCTCCTTCGCGGTAGAACTTGATGGCGGGTGGCGGGATGCCCGTCACCTGGACGCTGAGGCGCACCTGGCTGCCCTGGCGCACCGTCGAGCTCTGAAGTCTTTGAAGGAAGTTGGGGGGCGCCGTCTCCGCTGCATGGGGACACACAAGCGACATATCGGATTTGCTCGTCCCAAAAGTTCCAAAAGTCGTCATGTATATATTTCTTTGAATATTTTATATAATTAGAAATCATTTTTAAATTATTCTATAAAACATGCACAATTGCTTAATTCACTAGTAGTTTTGTTGTTTATCTAATCAGTTTATTTGATTCATAAAATAATTAATAATTAATTTAAACTGTGATTATTGTTAAATGAATTGTTATGAATTTATAAAATTGAAAAAATGAAAACCATGTCAAGTTGATTATTTTACTTATTTTTGTGTGTGTAATGTAAACGGTTTATTTTAATAATACAAAATATGTCTTTTATTATTTTTATTAAATCAGAATCAGAAACAGAATCAGAATCATCTTTATTTGCCAAATATGTCCAAAAAACACACAAGGAATTTGTCTAGTTGGAGCCGCTCTAGTACGACAACAGAGAACACTTTTGAGGCATAAAGACATTGACAAAAAACAGTCACTGACCAATAAAGGGTTGCTAGTTATCTGGTAATGCGGGTACATTTTTGTAATTATGTAATTGTAATTTATTTAAAATATGGTTAAACAGGCAAAATTGCTTATTTACTAATATTTTTCATGTTAAACTATGCTGACTACAAAAATAATACATAATGCAAATTTTTCAATTGTATTATGCCAAATGCAATTGTTTCTATATATATATATATATATATATATATATACATACACATATATACATATATATATATACATTCTATGATTTAATAAATTCTAAATTAAAAAATATGTAAAGCAAATGTTTTTACATATGTTTTTTTTGTATTTTATTTCAAAAACTTAGTCTGCTTTTCATAATAAAATAATTATATCTTATTTTTTTTCTATTTATTCGTAATTTGGTTATAATCAACCCATAAAAATTTTAAACCTGTAAAATTCTTTATTGTACAGATATATTTGTATTTTATTCAAATATGTTTATTTTCATGATAAAACAATGGTTCATGCTCATTTTTAGATTTCATTATTTGTAATTAATTTAATTATAAATAAATAACCAATTATTTCATAAAATAAAGACATGCAGACAGTCAACCCTCACATATTTACGGTTCATTGGCATTTGTAAATTCTCCGTCAAACATACGTTTGGGAACCGATGCTCAGGTATTATTATTATCCATCCATCCATCCATTTTCTGAGCCGCTTCTCCTCACTAGGGTCGCGGGCGTGCTGGAGCCTATCCCAGCTGTCAACGGGCAGGAGGTGGGGTACACCCTGAACTGGTTGCCAGCCAATCGCAGGGCACATACAAACAACCATTCGCACTCACATTCACACCTACGGGCAATTTAGAGTCTCCAATTCATGCATGTTTTTGGGATGTGGGAGGAAACCGGAGTGCCCGGAGAAAAACCACACAGGCACGGGGAGAACATGCAAACTCCACACAGGCGGGGCCGGGGATTGAACCCCGGTCCTCAGAACTGTGAGGCTGACGCTCTAACCAGTCGGCCACCGTGCCTTTATTATTATTATTATTATTATTATTATTATTATTATTATTTGTTGTACTTTGTCGCCATCTGGTGACATCTTGTTGCCAAGGCAATATGTTGAAGTGTTTTGATTAGCTTCATTCAGATGCAAGTAGTCCTTTGCCACCATCTTGTGGTGTCTATAGGTAATTTTGAACCCTTTTGTGTGATTTACAGGCAGATATTAACTATTTTCTGCAGGGCTCTCACCCAATCCCACACAAATAGTGGGGGGAAACTTTTATTTTATAGTATTTTTCTCTTTAATTTGAAGCAGTTGAAAGGAGACATCAAGTCGGTCTGAGGAGTAAACAACTGCTCGAGGTCTTGGAGGAAGTCCGGGGGAGTTAAATACCACCCTCGGTCTGGTCAAGAGGAATCCAGTCTCACCTGTTACGAGGAGTTCTGCGGTGCTGGTGGCTTGTCCAGCTCCGTTGGTGGCCCGTACGGAAAATCTCCCGCTGTGCGCGGGCGTGACGGCGTCGATGCTCAGAACAGCGCGGCCATCGCTGAATGAGATCTGAACGCCAGGCAACGCGACGGCCGAGAGGACCTGGCCATCGCGGAACCAGGACACCTCAGGAACCGGAGCACCTTGTGGAGGGCACACAGAAAGCTGGGTCACACGGACTTTGGCCAGACGTACTTTCTGTACAATCGACGGGTCTTACCGCTCACTTGCGCCTGGAACGAGGCGGCACTACCCTCTAGTGCCACGACGCTCTGCAGCGGTTGAGTGAAAGTCGGCGCTTGTGTCGACATGGTGGCTCGCTCGGCTCCCTAGCAGACGACAACAACAACAGTTTAACCCATTCAGCCTGTTGGTGGCCATCTTTGGAGTGACTAAGATGTTGAAGCCGATAACACGTCATCTGGCAAAAAAACATAGCGGTGATAAAAAATGGCAAGTCTTGAGTCAAAAAGAAATTACAAAATGTAGTTTTCCTGGGTTTCGCTTGGCCTAAAGTGGCCACCATCGAGCCAAAAGGTAGAATTAAATTGAAACAATATAATATATTCTTGACCCATTCACTGCCGTGGACGAATATATTCGTCAAGTGCCTTTTTCCACTGCTAGGCATCCAAGAGGGTCTCGCCCAGCTTCCCTGAAGAAATTCAGGTTTGTAAAGCACTATAATGACTGACAGACACTAGTAGATGTCTGCGTTGCATCACTTTGGAATTGAGATCAGCACAGCTTTTGAGTAGAAGATAACGATTAGGCAGGTGAATCGCAGTTTGTCATGTCGATTAAGAGGGAGAGAAATGCCAACATGGAAGTCGGACAAGTTTAGGCACCTCACACTCAAAAAGAGTATTTATATGTATGGTAGAAACTGAATATGTGTCACGGTATGTAGTAGAAAGTGTGTGTCACTATGGTGAGAAAAGATGACGCAGTTCAAGGAGTGACTGGCGAATGTCGTCAAAAAAAAACACTGACATTCAACTTGAACTATGTGCTAAGTCTGTCGCTCATGGCACGCTTCTAAGTTTTATATATGTAAATACATAATTAAATAAATAAATAAATAATAGCTCGGGAGAGGAGAGGGAAGGCAGAAATCTTCGCTAGTGACGTAGATGACCTCGAGAAATTCAAATGACCTGAATTTAGGTCTCTCGGTAGAAAAACGTCTGGAAGTCAGGAATGTGCGGACGATTTAAATTAATATTTTATGTTTACTCTGGTACCATAGAGACAATATTACATCCCAATTACTTGAAAAAGTTGGTTTGGCAAATATGGAACCTTTAACATCAGTTATTGTTGTACTTGACATGTTTCTTTTCACAAAAATAATAGTGCATCCAGCGTCGCCTAACAGATACAAAGTCAAAGAGTAAAAGGAAGCACTCAATGCTAGGCAAGGCTCAAATGATGCTATTATGCTAGCGTTATCTACCTCGAGCAACATTAAAAAACATTTCATTTCGTTTATCTCCTCAATGAATTAGCCAGTTCCTCATCAACGTCCCAATTTCTCCCACTGCCATTTTTCAATCAGCTGAGCTATCTGTTGAAATGTCAATTATGTTAGCATGTTAGCATGTGACCCACCCACCCCCAACCCTGAAAATAACCCGAGGCTGCTGATTGTGTTTGTTGTTATCAGGCCTGCTGGTCGTCATGGAGATAACACTCATCACATGACACTTGTTCTTATCTTCAGTGAGTGAAACTTGTAATGTTAGCGTTGGCTCCACTGGACTCAACTCGATTTTAGTCTCAACTCTACTTGACTCCATCAGTCTCGACTCGACTCTTTTCGCCACAAGAAAGTTTTTATGTATATACAAGTCACATTTGTGTTTACACACGTCGTATTTATTTTTTACAGTCGTCAATCATTTACTTTTTACTTTTACATTTTGACATGAATCACGTGCATTTATTTTAAAATAGTGTGAATGTGAATATTTTAACATAAATCACAGGTGCCAAACTGGTGGTTATTTTATGTGGCCCAAGAAAGCATATCAAAATTGCTAATTGTGGTCTAGCATTATAATGTTCAGATATTGCAAGCATTTTTTGTTACGAAACCCATTTGAAAAGAAATGCAATAGTTGAAAAACATTTCTTTATAGGCTTCTGGTTTCAAAACGAGTTATTCAATTTGTTGTGTATATTGTATGTAATTATATGAAGTGATAATTCATTTATATGGATTCAAAGTCATAGCGGCCCTCCGAGGGAAGTCATAACTACAATGTGGCCTGTGACAAAAATGAGTTTGGCACCATCATAATTTTATTAACATTTTTTCCACAAGTCATATTTATTCTTACATCAATCATATTCATGTTTGGCCACAAACAAAGAAATGTCTGACAGATCCTCCGCGACCCCAAGAAGCACAACTAGAAAAACCAAAACTCAAACAAATAGAAACCTGAGAAGAAAACCGAAGAAGCAGAAGACGCACGACTACTGTATGGGGTAGGGTTAGTAGAATGGTTGCCCCTAGGTTCTACTAAAGTAGCAGATACTTTCCTATAAATAACTTTCTTTTTCCCCAAAGTACCAAAATAAAAGCTGCTGCAGCTGTTGTGTCTCATCAAAGTAAAAGCCTTCTGGTGTGGGTGTCTGGGAGGAGGGTGGGGGTGGGTGATTAGGAAGGGTGGGGTGTCTTCACACAGGACACCAGGAGCTAAAAATAACCCCCACCCACACCCCCACCACACCTCAGTTTGACTGACAGGCAGCATGTGTGCTCAACGATTCCCTTAAAAAGTCATCGTGCTCCTCAACGGCCAGCGTCCGATCTATTCTGGGAATGAGCTGTCACCATACCGAGCGACCAGTCAAAAACATCAACCACGGTTACTTACTTGTTAGCACAAGGGTGCCGGCTGGGATGTTGGGGGGTGGGGGGACAGGGGTCTCGGGATGTCCTTGTCTTGCTTTAATTCCTTCACTTGACGCTCCTCCAACAAGTCGAAAATCCCCTAAAACAAAACTACCGGCCCTGGATGGCGAGTAGTTTTGTTTGCGTCCGGACCCGGAACGCTGACCCTGCTCAGAGCGGCTGGCAACTCCGGTGGGGGGCTTTATACCCCTGTGACGTCACCCACACCCTGTGCCCCATTGGTCTGCCTCATGGGCTGGGGGGGTGGGGGGCAGGGGGGGGATTTTTATAAAAGTGGTCCACCTGACAGCTGCTCCTATCTGTAAACTTGCTGACTGACCCCCACCCTCCTCCACCTACATCCAAGGCCGGTACTGGGGGGGGGGGGGGTCCCTTTTTCCCATGCGACACCTAATGTTGCTACAATGGACTCCACTGGACTCTATTGTACTGTATACTCATCTTTGCTTGACTCTACTACACTGTACGGTTTTATAATGGGCTCCTCTAGACTGCACTCAACACCACTGCAGACCATTGCCCCTTTTCCATCCTACCAGTTCGACTCCCAACCACCCTCGCTCCGCCCCGTGTGGTCACTTCTCCATTACACTTTTTCGAGGCCGAGCGATGACAACGGCACCGTTTTTCACAAAAAACGCAAGCCGAGGAGGGCCGTGATGTAACTGTCATCTGATTGGCCGACAGATGAAGGCCTTTCTTTACAACCCTCCACAATCTGGCATCTAAAGGCTGCCGCACACCAAACGCCGGCGCCAACCCCGACTGAACAGTTGCGCAGTGTGCGCGATTACGCGACTGTTTTCTTGAGTGGTCGATCAGTCTGCCACTTTCAAATTTGAATCGCCATCTTAACGTCGCAGCAGATAAGCTTTCCCTCACGGGTTAACACATTTCTGGGCTTAGCGAGCCACGCCGCCGCACTCCGCCACCTCAAGCCATATAAATAGTATAGAAAGCATCAAATATTGGGTTTTACATCAATAATTAACTATATTCATAATGTACATATATATATATATATATATATGTCGTACTTTAGATTGGTTGTGATTTGATCGCAGCAATATGCACAACATAAATCTGCAACAATTTCAAAAAAAATTTCTGTCAATATGGGGTGCTGTGTGTACATGATTTAAGCAAAATGGCTGCAATATAAAAAAGACTGAAAAATTTAAGTGGGTCTGAATACTTTCCGTACCCACTGTATAATGTACCTGTGGATGAAAAACTAAAGCTTGTGACCAGAATGTACGCAAATGTGCGTACAGGCTGGCTATGTTCAAATGAATGGAGCCAGCGAGCCTCCTTTCAAATATCCACACTCTCCACCACATCGTGCAGTAACCAACTTGTGTTCTGTGGTCGACTGAGGAGGTGCGGGCTTTTTTGTCCATATTGGCAGAAGTTGAAATACAGCGAGATGGAAAGCACGACAAGAAACGAGCGTGTCACCTTCTTCTTGATCCCGCTCTAATCCCTCCCACTTTTGATTGATGCCTGTTGCAAAGGAAAATCAACGGAGGCAAGGCCATGCCAAGCGAGGCCGGGGCAGAGCGAGGCCAGGCCGTTCATGAAAAAATGGCTTATAATGACTTATATACTGTAATTATTCTTCTCAATTACAACAATCAATTTCTTTTTCTTAAATGTGTACAGCCAATAATGGAAAAGTGGCTAACACAAAAACAAAACTCCATACTAGGGATAATGGCTCCAACATATACGTTTTGTGACATTTACTTTTCCTGTCAAAATATGAGCCTTGGCTCAATAAAAGTATGCAAACACTGCTCTTGCATACGTGCTTTAAATTTTGTAGCAATCATGCAAATGACTGCTTCAAACTAAAATGGCTGACTTCATGTGTCTTTTCAAGCATGGCTTTTGCTCATGGAAAGCATGCCTACCAAATGTCATGTTGCTAAATCAAACTGGCTTCCGGGGCTGCATTTTCACCCCAAAACATCTTGAGCTATTCCTGGTGAATTTGTGTTTCATTGGCAGATTTTGCTGCCATGCTCTGCCCATGTGCAATAACACAAACTCAAACTTTGGCATCACCCTTCTGTCTGCTAAACATGTTTCAAATTGTCTAGCAATTGTACAAAACGTCTTGGATTTGTCCATTTTTGAACATTTTCTGGAAATGGACAAAATGTCCCTTCATTGGCTTTCAAGACTTTTTTGCGCCCCCACTCATGATAGACGGGCCTGACAAATCTCAGGCTGCTAAATTTATGTGGCATCAGGGGCTGAATTTTCAAATAAAAATCTGTCTGCATCCTATACGCTGCCTCCCATTGGACCTTGTTGTATTTCTTAATACAATACCATTCTTTTAAAATATGTACTTATTAGTGCAACCGTGCATGTAATTCGTACATACTACAATCATGTAACAGTACTTCTCAGGCGCCATTTTCTCCCTTTTCCTTTCTTGCAATTTTGAGTTACCTTCTTGTAATTTTATGGAACTTTAAAGCACGTTAGATTGTGCTTGACAAATAAACCTGCCTTTTGCCCTCACTTATTTTCTGTTGTTAATTTGTGGGAATAACGGTCATCCTTAATTGCCTATACACCCAGAAAAGTTTTTTGAAACTGAAAAGACCTCCTCCACCTCTCTTCTTTGTCTTTTCATCAATGTAATGAAGGCAGAATAATGAAATTGTGAGGTTATGTTGATGATTGTCAGTGCCCTTTATTCAACACCGCAACCTGTCTGGAGAAGCAGTCAACAACAACAATAACACGTCAAATCAGCTACAATTTCAATTTCACACGGAGAAACATAAAAAAAGACATATACAGTACATAAGCCTCCCTATGACTCTACCATGCACTTAGATTTGAGGAATCTCTTGATGTGTTTCCAGATTTGCTTCATCTTCACCCCGTATATGATGGGATTGAACAGAGGATTGTACACCATGAATTGTAGACTCATAATCAGTCGCACACTTTTGGAAAGATCGCCCTCCAGTCGCGCTTTGATGACGTCAAAAGCGCACAAGCACGAGAAACTGATTAAAACCATCAGGTGGGGTAAACACGTGTCTGCCGCTTTTTTCTTGACCTCTCCGCAGCTGCGATAGACCACTGTCAATATCTTGATGTACGTGAAAAGGATGAAGAGCACAGGGAGGAGAGTCAGATTAGTCAGAGCAAACAAACCCCACAAGGTGAGAAACCTCGGTGTCACACAGAAAAGTTTATGGATGGAGTTATTGCAGAAGATTCCCGCTAATGTGGAGTGGCATGTGTTTTGCTTTGCGGAGACGACAGTTGGCACCAACAAGTGGCAAGCGGGTACGAACCAGGCCAAAGCCAAGAAGACGACCACGCTGGTGGTGCCCATGCTGGTGGCATATTGCAGAGGCTTGCAGATGGACACATACCTGTCGTAAGCCATGGCGGACAACAGGTAGAAGTCGGCACCACCTAAAGTATAAAAGACGAAATATTGCAACATACAAGCTGAGGGAGAAACCGTCTGCTGGTGAGACAAGACGTCCACGAAGAGTTTGGGGTAGATCGCGGTGCTGAACAAAACCGAGTTGAGCGACAAAGCGGCAATGAAAACGTACATGGGCTCGTGAAGGCTCCTGTGAATCCAAATGACACAAATAATGGCGCAATTAGAGCACAGGATGAGAACATAGAGCGTGAACAAGAGCACAAAGTAAACATATCTGTACTTGTCCAGGTCTACGTAGCCACCAAGAATGATTAGGACGTGTGTTGTGTTCATGACGTTCCACTCACGTGTTGGCTCCTCATGTGCGCATGCGGTCAAGAGTCGCAGGAGCGTCGAGTCTTTTATGCCGGCTGCTCAGCCTCCATGGATCTCATTAAGAGCCAATGTCATGTCAACAACTCCTCCGAGACGTCTTTGTCTTGTTTGTGGGATTGACCTGTCGGTCACATTCGGCCGGGTCAAACATCTGTCGGATATCAGCAGGGTTGACAAACTAACATTTATTGCGGGTCACATGAAAGGCAATTCTGAGATTTGTTTCTAAATAAGTGGTTCTTAACCTTGTTGGAGGTACTGAACCCCTCAAGTTTCCTACGCGCATTCACAGAACCCTTCGTAATCGGAAAACTAAAATGTCTCTTATTTCAAATTCAACACAGGTTTACACTTTACTTGTGCTGAAAATGAACAACGAATCAGTTGCTCACAAAGTCATTGTGTTCAGCCACGGTTGCGTACAACGGCGTACAATTATGACAAGGGAACTGGGTGTAAGGTCTTACAGGTAAAAATATCTGTGGGTCTTTTTTTTTCAAATGTTATCTATTGATAGCAGACGGTTTGGCGTTGACACAACAAGTAAACATTGTAAAAATCGGTTGAGAAAAGCGCAAGTTCCGTCTTCATTTCAGTGTCCATGCATCGACTTTAATGGGAATGTCAACCTCCCCAACACGGCTGCCATGTAGGCGCATCGGTTAGCAGAGCCACGACAGCACGCTGACATAGCTAGTCCATAGCTATGTACATCCGGTGCAAGTTTGCCCATATTTGGAAGTGGTTGCTTAGCGGCCTACCATGAAGAAGCATGGATCCTTTTACTGCTTGTTGGTCTATTGCTCTCATAGATAGGAACAATAGGCCGATATGACATGTGTTGACACTTTGCCCATACTAGCTTACTACTATTGATCTGAGCTAGTTAGGACAAATTGTCAGCGCATTCCATGTTTGTGGATGGCACGAAAACCAAAATAAAAAGGAAACCTGCGCATTGTGCTGCATACAGTTGCACACAACTCCGTACAATCACAACAAGGGAACCATGGGAATAACCTTTCACAGGTAAGAATATTTATTTTCAAATGTTCTGTGCTTAATAGCGCATGCTTCGACGTTGACAAAAAAGATAAACCTTGTGAAGTCTGTTGAGAGATGAGCAGTGCTGCAATAGCAAAGGCCCACCTTGAAGTTCCATCGTCACACCCTCGCAGCACATACACACTGAATGGTTTAGTCGACGGCCCACCGTGCCCTGCTAAGTGCAAAATGGCGTTTATGGATGGACACATGCTTGCACGCACACACAGTTTGTGCGTGTGTTTTGTCCTCCACCGAACCCTTGCGACTGGCTCACTGAACCCATCGGGTTCAATCGAAGGTTGAGAGCCACTGTTCTAAATTCATTCTACGTGTTTGAAGATGGCGGCCCGGTGGCCGACTGATGAGCACGACCGCCTTACAGTTCAGAGGCCGTGGGTTTAAATCTGGACTCCGGCTTTCCTGTGTGGAGTTTGCATGTTTACCGGCGTACCCAGAGAAAACTCACACGAGCACGGGTCCCTGTATTTGCGTGTTTTTTCCTCCGGACACGCCGGTTTCCTGCCACCTTAACAAACAAACAGATCGATGGATGTTTGAAGATAATGGACGATAACATTTACGTACGGATGTGCAGGAATATGCTAGACATACAAAAATATTTGATTGACAAGTGACAGTTGAGTGGAGTCTGTTTTCAGCGCATTCTGCGGACACGCCCAGAGTGTTCAAGAGCTGAGAGAATGGCTCGATTTTCAAGCCTCATTTTAGATACTTTACATTTACTTACATTCAAATTTACAAGACATTTATGCACACAACTGTATTCTCCTCATTTATGGTTATGTTGTAACCCTTACATATTGCTCCAGTTTGTCAATTGACAGCAATAAAAATAGCCTGAATGTCATTCTTTCACCCTGAAATGTGTGGTCCAAAAAAACACAAGAATGAAAATATTTATAAATGTCATTCTTTTGTACAACTGTTGGCAGCTTGGTGGGCGAGTGGTTAGCATGTCTGCCTCACAGTTTTAAGGTTGGGGGTTGGAATCCCAGCTCATTCCTGTGTGGAGTGGGCATGTTTGCCAGAGTACTCGGAGAAAAGCCACGGATCCCTGTACTTGCGAGGCTTTTCTCCGAGTACTCCGACTTCCTCCCACATTCCAAAAACATGTCGTCATCCATCCATCCATCCATCCATCCATTTTCTGAGCCGCTTCTCCTCACTAGGGTGGCAGGCGTGCTGGAGCCTATCCCTGCTGTCATCGGGCAGGAGGCGGGGTACGCCCTGAACTGGTTGCCAGCCAATCACAGGGCACATAGGAACAAACAACCATTCGCACTCACAGTCATGCCTACGGGCAATTTAGAGTCTCCAATTAATGCATGTTTTTGGGATGTGGGAGGAAACCGGAGTGGCCGGAGAAAACCCACGCAGGCACGAGGAGAACATGCAAACTCCACACAGGCGGGGCCGGGGATTGAACCCGGGTCCTCAGAACTGTGAGGCCGACGCTCTAACCAGTCGGCCACCGTGCCGCCACATGTCATCATTTTAGCTTAATTCAAGTCTAAATTGTCCCTAGGAGTGAATGCAATCGGCTGGCGAGCATCACCAAACATTTGTCTTCATTGTCTTGAAAGTGCGAAATTGTCGTTGCCATAAATGTGCGTATCTGGTACCAGTATTCAAGGGGGAGCTTGAAACAGTTCCGAGAACTGTCTATGTTCCCGCAGAAAGATGCACCTCTTGGTCTTTGAATGCTCATGGGGGAATCTCCAAAGAGTCAAAGAGCAGAAAACCATAATATACATAGTAAATAGGACATCATGTTGTTTGATAGTAAATATGGTGATCTAAAAACAAGTGGTGTCAGGCCAAAAAATACACTCAACCCCTTTCTCTTAAATCAGGGCTGTCAAACTCATTTTTGTCTCGGGCCGCATTGTAGTTAGGATTTCCCTCAGAGGGCCGTTAGAACAGTGAAATGTTTAATCACCAAATCATATTATTACCATTACACAACAAATTAAGGGATACCTAGTTTTGAAATCAGAAGACAAGGATAATAGTTTGTTCAAGTATTGTTTAGGTTACTGTAGAAGAAGGCTTTGGTAACAGAAAAATGCTGTATCTCAATATTATTGTTTATTATTATGACAATTTGGAATTTGGGTACAGATTTTTGCAAAAATCACAGAAGTTGACAGGCATGATTTGCTTTTGCGGGCCACATAAAATGATGTGGCGGGCCGCATCTGGCCCCCGGGCCTTGCGTTTTACACCTATGTCTTAAATATTAATGATTATCCATTGATTTATTCATGTCAGACAGGCATCAATTTTGACATTTTGAATGTTCAAAGTAGTTCATAACTTGATTTTTTTGTACGCAACTCAACTCTGATTATAGAGCACAGAGAAACGACCAATCACAGTGGACAAAAATTCTGAGGATATTCTTGGCTCTTGTCAAAATAGACCTGGAACATCCTATGCTGGGGTTAAGAAAGCCACATAGGACACGTTTAGAGTTGCACACAACAATTATTTGACCAAACGTTTTCATTTGGAGAGCGATCTCTCGAAGCACCACCTACTCTTGTAGTAGTCCTCATTTAATAGAATTTGCTTTTATTTCCTATAAGCGAAGGGGGCGTCGATTAAAAATCAGTAATCAGATTTTAGTGGGGGAAAAAAAAATCATAAATTAGATTTCAAGGCAGTAGGCCCCAGACCGATGTTCTTCTCTGAAAATGTCTGACAAGAAGACATGCGATTGAGAAGAACGTCATCCGTGTGTAGAAAGCCCACAGACTGGGATTGATTTGTTGTTTTTATTGTTCCGATGTTTAATGAGAATGGAAAGAGTGATGTAAGGACATTGCCATAACAAGTTCGGCCTCAGGGGGCCGCTAATGATGAGCCAGCGGTCACCCGACGCTCTCCTGGGAGAACGCGTCTGGAAAAACAAGTAAATTCTCTGGACGACAGTAGCAAAGTGTCACCTTTAGCCCGCAGTTAATCACAGTCGTCGTGTCCCTGGTGCGCTGTTTGTTAGTAGCAGCAGTGGTGAGCAAGGCCTTCTCTGCACACTTAAGCACTATGAGAAGCACTGACCTCCTTTTACATTGGCGGCTGTGACTCAGTTGGTAGAGCGGGGTCGTCCAGTGACCGAAAGAGCGCTGGTTCGAATCTTGGCTCTGACTGTCTGCATGTCCAAGTGTCCTTAGGCAAGACACTGAACGCTAATTTGCTCCCAGTGGGCCTGGCATCGCCTTGCGTGGCAACAACCACCCATTGGTGTATGAATAAATGGGTGAATGTCAGGATTTGTAAAGTGATAAAGTGCTATATAGGCTTACAACTGTAATTCAAATATTTGTTGGATGAAATTGTCTTTATTCCTAACAGTCTGTTGGTTTCTCTTGGCTGTACTGCTTCCGATACATGTATGCCTACGTTTGATTTTATTTACTTTTTTTTGTCCAATCAGATTTCAGCCTTTATGTTTTGCCATGTCAATCTATTACAAGTAATAAAGTAATTAAGAAACATATTCCCCCCCCCAAAAAAAAATGTCAGGAAAAGCCCATTACAATAGCTAAACCTGAAACCATTTGAAGTCCCACTGATGAATCTTAATCAGTGGGACTTCAAATGGTTTCAGGTGTGTCTGTCTAATTTATGTTTACTTCCCCTCGATAAAAAGTTTTTATTTTGTTGATTTCATTTGTGTTTTCAACTGTGTTGTACATGTTATTGGTCACATTAAATGTGGGGGGGAAAAAAAGTTTTGAACGGATTCATCTTGGTCTCATTTTTTTTTATATCACAAACACGTGGTATTTGAGCAGGGGGGTGTAGACTTTTTATATCCATGGTAAACATACTGCATAGGTCATACATTACATTCAACATTCCCCAAAAGTGTGACATTGGAAAATATGCATATATACACGTTGTACATCAGCACGGTGGGCAACTGGTTAGCACATGCACCTCACAGTTCTGAAGACCAGGGTTCAAACCCAGCATCACCTGTGCGGAGGTTGCATGTTCTCCCAGTGCCTGCATGGGTTTTCTCCGGGTGCTTTGGTTTCCTCCCACACACATCCCAAAAACATGCATGGTACGTTAATTGAAGACTCTAAATTGTGCCCTGCGATTGGCTGGCGACCAGTTCAGGGTGTACCCCTGCCTCCTGCCCGTACTTAGCTGGGATAGGCTCCAACACTTTCTCCCATCTCCCGACTGCATCTCTGGAACTCAGCCACAGTGATCTTTGGGTTCTTCTTTATCTCTCTCACCAAGGCTCTTCTCCCCCGATTGCTCAGTTTGGCCAGACGGCCAGCTCTTGGAAGGGTTCTGGTCGTCCCAAATGTCTTCCATTTAAGGATTATGGAGGCAACTGTGCTCTTAGGAACCTTAAGAGCAGCAGAAATTTTTTGAGATCGGTCCTTTGCCACAATTCTGTCTCTAACCTCTTCAGACAGTTCCTTTGACCTCATGATTCTCATTTGCGCTGACATGCACTGTGAGCTTTAAAGTCTTAAGGACAGGTGTTTGGCTTTTGTAATCAAGTCCAATCAGTATAATCCAAAACAGCTGGACTCCCGTGAAGGTGTAGAACCATCTCAAGGACGATCAGAAGAAATGGACAGCACCCGAGTTAAATATGAGTGTCACAGCAAAGGGTCTGAATACTTATGGCTGTGTGATATTTCATTTTTAATAAATCTGCAAAAATTTCAACAATTGACAATTTCTGTCACTATGGGATGCTGTGTGTACATTCATGAGGAAAAAAAATTACTTAAATAATTTTAGCAAATGACTGCAATATAACAAAGTATGAATTTAAAATGTTTAATTTTTTTTTTTACAAATTTGTTAACATGCCTGCCAAATTTTTATGATTTAAAAAATTGGACAGGAAGTTGACAGCGTCATCAGGACATGATGCTCATTCAGCTGGTTGAAAAGGGATTCAAAACAATCGTGGAAATGAAAATTGACTTTCAGTATTATGTTGTGAAAAATGAACGTGGGCATTATTAAAAATGATGTGACGGAAAATAACTTCACATTAAAATCAACATGAGCATTTATTAAAATCGAACAAACAATAAAGAAAAACGATGAACCTGACTAAAAATAAGAAAACTAAGCATGGACATTGTCAAAATGAATATCTACATGAGTAAAAAATAAACATCATTCTAAATAAATATTAGAATGTTTAAACATGGACATTATTCAAACTAAGTAAACATAAAACAAACATTTTTAATAAAAATTGATCTGATAAAAATTTACCATTGACATTAAAATCAACATGGACATGATTAAGACAAAACAAATGGAAATTAGACAATTGCATTATTAAAAATAAACAAGGTCATTATCACAGTGCACATGATTGAAATAAGGTTAAAATTAAATGATTTAAGTAAAAAAACATTTAAACCAATTTTTATTAAAACTATATAAACATTAAATAAAAACAGTAAAATTAAAACTTGGCCACTGTTAAAAAAAAAATAAAGCTAAAAATCATGAAACTTAAAAATGAAAATGATTGCAAATAAACATGGACATTATTAACAAGAATTTACAGTAATACCATTGGGCAAACATTAATGGCATTTTAATGCACATGATGACAAGTCAACATTTTTAAAAGGAAAAGATTCTGAGCTCGAATGTGTACCTGTCAATCAACAATAATTTCAAATATGAACATGAAATGCCAACAGTGTTAAGAATAATACCCGAGTTTTCCTGATAGAAGAATCAACAGTTTTTCAAGAGGGCAAAAGTGGACATTCCCCACAGGCGCTAATGTTGTCCTGGCGAAGCCTCCGTGACCGATCGGGCCGCGGCCGACGCCGTTCCCGCCCCCTCCTTGAGCCACACGAAGCCCACCTGGGTGCCAAAGTGGGCGCCGTCGCGGACGTGGGAGAAGAAGTCTTGGGGGTGGCATGACGTGCACGGTGTCGTCACGCTCGCGTCGTCGTGGATGTGGTGCGGAAGGATGCCTGTCTCCTCCAGTTGCAGCCTGCCAACCACACAAAGAGGGACGGGAACGGGAAGATCATCATAAGACCGGCAAGAGGGTCAGGAAGGAGAAGCAGGAAGAAGAGCGCTAGAGGATCAGGAAGAACTTGATCGAGAGGCAGGACTGGGAAAAAAAGCAGGAAAAAGAGCAGGAAGAGCAGCAAGACAAAAGTTAAGGGTGGTGAAAGAATTGGGAAGAGAAACTGGAACAGTGGCAGGAAGAAGATCGTGAAGTGGGTTAGAAAAGCAGGAAGAGTTCTGTGGAGCGGTGGGATCTGGATCACACGAACACAGAGCAGGGATAATGACCGCCAGTCTGGGACCTGGTGGTCATAAGAACAGGGGGGAGGTGGGCACACATTTTCTCATGGCCTAACTCTTGGGGCCCTCTTCTGGCTGGCTGGGGGGGTGGGGGCTCCCTCTCACCCTCCGAGGTCATCCCATGTTTTTGTCCCACTGTCGTGCGCTCTCTCCCGCCAGGCGCGGTTTGCCTTCTGTTTGTTGCAGCGGCAAGCTATGGCTGCAGGCTCTGCTGGTGGTGGGGGGCTTCTTGTACGGGTTGTGGTGAGATGCGTTGGGGGGTGCACTCTGTTCCACTTAGGGTGGCTGGTTGGGGCCTGGCAGAACACGCTGGGTCCCTTGGCATAGGTGTTCGTCCAGATGCATGTTTCAGTAGACGCAGACAGGTGACTTAGTATCGTTTCACTACCCCTGCCCTCTTCTGTTCTTGTCCTGTCCCCGTCCTGTCCTTTCCTACTCTATGTAGTTCTGTTCTTCACTCACAGTTTTGCAGCGCTACTGTTCAGAAAAAAATCGGACACTAGTGTAAAGTTTTAGGATCATATGATGTTTTGCCTTGTTTGTTTCTCTTACAGCTAGTGTCCCAATTTGTATTTTGTGTCTGTCTTCACTTTTGTCTTTGTCTCTCCCCTATCAAACCTCGTTCTACCCTGCTGCAATTTTTCAATAAATCCAGCGGCGCAATACGTATGCCCACACCTGCTTTGTGCCTCTCACCATGGGCAACTCCAGAGTAGACGCGTGTGACAAGCAGTAGGAGGTGCAAGAAGAGGAACAGGAAAAGCAGAAGGAGTGATTTGAAGAGCAACAGGAAGATAGGAAAAAAAGTGCAGTTGAGGATCTAGAGGAGAAGGAAAGCTGCAGCAGAAAGAGGAACAGGAATGCTCTGATGTCAGCGCAACCTGTTGGCCAGTCGTATGTCGACGTTGGGTCTGTGGCATTGCGAACGTTGGATGCAGTTCGGGTGGAAGCGGGCGGCCTGTTCTGGCTCCAGTGTGAAACAACACGGACCCACCGAGGGGCCCAAGACCACCAAGATGTTGGCGCACACGCAGCCCAACTCCGTCGTCATGGCCGACACCGTCGCTGCGGCGACGCCCCGCAGCGTTCCTCTCCACCCTAAAAAGTACACCATCTTATCTTATTTTAGCTTAATTAGCATCATAATTAGCATTACGGTCATTTGCATATAATTTCATCAATAACGTTAAAGACAAAAGTGCATAACGGTAAAGACAAACACCATAAAAAAACGTGTGAGTTACATAATTTATGTGTGACCCTTCCAACTTTGTGGAAACAAGAGCATAAATAATCCTAACTACTCATTAAACCCATTACACTCTTGTCTCAATGGTAAATAATGGTAAAGACATGCAATAGTTCCGACTTCTTCCTTTCCTTTGGGCTTGTCCCGTTAGGGTTTGCCACAGCGCGTCATCCTTTTCCATGTAAGCGTATCTCCTGCATCCTTCTCTCGAACACCAACTGCCCTCATGTCTTCCCTCACGACATCCATCAACCTTCTCTTTGGTCTTCCTCTCCCTCTCTTGCCTGGCAGCTCCATCCTCACCATCCTTCTACCAATATACTCACTATTTCTCCTCTGGACGTGTCCAAACCATTGAAGTCAGCCATTTATTTGCTTAATGGCTGCCTCATTCTGCACCTTCAGCTCACAGATCCCTCTGGTGTATTGTAACAATATAATGAGTGGCATTAATGGTAAAGACACCTAGAGTGACAAAGAAGGACCATTTGTAAAAGAACCCCAAAAATAACTCAAGACACTAAGATGCATTTCCATTAGTTTTCATGGAAAAAACATAACAACACTTTAACAGTAAAGCCATCTTGGTATTAAAAGTTTGAAAAATATTACTTTAATAATAACTGCCAATACTTCAACTACAGTGAAACATTGATTTAACGGACCCATCGGGGGAGGGGTCGTCTGTTAAAGCTGATTGTTCCTTAAATTGAAGCACTTTTTTTTTTTCATAGCCTAAAAATACTCGGTACAATACAAAATCATTGTTTTGTACTTTTTTTTTTTTTTCCCCTAAAACACCAGTAGAGTACAAAATGATTGTAAATAAATATTTTTTAAAAAGCATGAAAATGTTTGAAAAGTTTTAAACTTGAACTAAAATGACGTTGCTGGTGTGCTTTGCAGGAGTGATAATGACTTGCAGGTAGATAGTTTTTGGTTGCTTTCATGAGTCGCGAGGTTAGCATGCTTCCTTTTTTCATCTCCATTACGATTGCATGTCATAGAGAAGGGCTTGACAAAAAATAAAAATAAAAATTTAAAATGTATATTGTACCAAAAATAGCCATGGCCGCCATCTAGGGACGTCTGTTAGCCAAATATCTTCATTTATGTGTGACAACAGCGGCGCAACCGGGAAACACGGGTACCGGTCTGTGTTTGTGGATTGTGCCACTAAACAACAGTGGCTAATTTTGGAACTAACATACTTTGTCAACTGGACACTTTTTCCTGTCCATTAAATCCAAAGTCTGTTAAAACGGAGTCAGTTAAAATCGAGGTTCCACTGTACTCATATTCGTCAAATTAATAGATTTTTCAAAAGGAAATTCAACAGGCCATGTCTTTACCGTAATTGATCAAATTATATGAAAGTGACCCATTAACATTATAATACCATGCGTTTGGCACAGTTAGCATGTTGGTTATCATGTTTTTCAGTCAATTAGTTCATTAGTTTGTTTATTAGGATGTGTACTGGCAGGTTAACTAGTGCATTGGGCAGCCGTGGCCCAATGGTTAAGATCATCGCCTGCCACCGTGGGGGACCTAGGTTCAAAACCCCGACTGGACCATCCGCCAACATCCCCCGGACTCACGGCTGTGGTGTCCTTGAGCAAGACACTGATACCCCGAAATGCTCCCCGGGCGCTTCAGCTGCCCCCTGCTCCAGTGTGTTCCACTAACATGTGTATGGGTTCACTGTGATGGGTTAAATGCAGAGAACAAATTTCGTGTGCATGCATGCATGTTCATGACAATAAAAGATGATTCTTCTTCTTTACTCAACCAGCTAACATCATACAGTAAGTTGTTTAACATGTTTATCAGCATGATTATCAAGCACTAACACATCCACGATGTTGTCGGAGTCGTCGGCAGGTCTACCTGCGTGAGCAACGGCGATCGCTTTGGCCACGGGATCCGCGAAGATCATCGGGATGCAGTCGGCGCCCGGCGCGGCCAGGACCGTGCCGGGCCGGTCCGTCACCGCCGCGTCGTAGCGGTCCGGCTCGGCTTTTCCTAACACCCAGACACGACTGGAATGCTGAACCTGCGCCACAACAGGCCCCTCAGAAGAGCGGAGAGGACTACCGGAAGCGCCGGTCTAGGCGATTGACAGAACCTGTCCACTGGAGCGGCATGAGTGGCTGACCAGAGTAGCCTGCCAGAAAGGCCGACCAGAATGCTGTAGTGGCCGACTCACAGCGATCACCACCTCCGCTCTCACCTTGAGCATCTGTAGCGGGCGTGGGTAGAATCCGGCGTGCAGCGCCAGACGGCGCCGGTTCTCGTGGACCACGGCCGCAGAGTCCCGCCTACTGGGGCTGCTGAACAGGTTCAAAGATGACAAGGTGGGCACGCGCGACACGCCGCCGACACGTGTGCTGAAGCCGTGGCCGAAGCAGTCTGACGTACAGCAAATCACCAAGACAAAACTTTTTCAAGACAGGAAGTCTACGGTGAGTTTTATCTTTAACAGTGTGTTGCAGATATCTGAAATTCAGTTTTGCCCCAATCAAAAAGAACATTTCCGAAATCCCGAACTGCGTTCTATCTATCCACAATTGTCATTTCAAAAATCTGCAACATCATTTAGTCTAGGACGAATGACATCACTTTTGCCATTCATTGTCTATGGGGTTCGCCATTACAGACATACACACTTCTGCTCTGTGAATTACGGATATCTGCAACTCCAGTTTGAAATATCTACAATTTAATTCTGACTAGTCGTACTTCCAGTTCAAGATATCTTGAATTCTCCTCAATTCAAGATATCAACATGTCCCCTTTTCAGGTGTTTTAAGGAGGTGAAATGACATTGGAGATATCTCAAAAGGGCATTTTGACATGTCAAAATAGCGTCGAAGATACCTCAAAGTGGAGTAGAGATATCGACGCTCAGATGGAGGGATCCGAATTTCACAAGCGGATCTCTGAAGCCGAATTGTTCGTATCTGGAATGAGAAACATGACCGGCGAAAGTGACGTCATTTGCGCGAGGCGAAACGATGTTGCAGATATCCCTGTCGTTTTGACTGGTCACAATGCCGCTCGGGATATCTCGAATGAAAATCTCAACAATTCAAAATGTAATTACGACTAGTCAGAAAGACATTGTTGATATCTACAATGATAATTTGGGATATTGAAACTGAGCTTTTACATGTTAAATCTTCTCATCTAAAGGACAGAAAGTCACATAGCAGTCAGTCAAATTCACATTTGCTTGAATGTTGTATTCCTATTCGAGATTTTGTCTTTTGTGGTAACCTGGGATAAGCGATGACGTCAGAAGCCGGACGGCCCCTCCTACCGCCGGAAGTCGCTGCAGGAAGGCGGTGACGTCATCGTCCACCTCTCGCCCAGGTCCGTCGGCGCCGCAGCCCAGCCGGTATGTGAACGTGTAGAGGGCCGTGAAGAGCGCGCGCTCGTACCTGAGCAGCCGGGCGCGCCCCCGCGGGCTGGTGATGACGCGCAACGAGATGGCGCTCACCTCATCCGCCGCCTGCTTCAGGCGGTACGCGCACGCGGCGGTGGCGCGCCAGTCGAGGAGGACGCACATGCCCTCGCCGCTCCACGCGCAAACGAGCGCGTCCGTGGCGTCACTGCGGACCCCGCCTGCGCACAGCACGAACAAGTGCGAGTGCGCGTGCGCGGCGGCCTCCTCGCGGAGCAGCCGCTCGGTGCAGCCGCAGCGACACGAGTGCGAGACATCCAGCAGCACGGCCGCGCTCATCGCGCGCTCGTGAGCACAACGCGGTCCCACCGAACGAGTCCGACCGGAGCGAACGCAGAAAGGCGATCGAGCTCCAAAACGAAACGGAAGTTTGCGCTTCCTCTTCCGCAAATTCCCTTCCACGCTCCAAAGTCCACGTGCTCGTGAAAACATCCAGTCAGGAAGAGATAAGCGCGTGACAGAACATGCGCGCGCGCACGCACACACGAATTATGCAAATTCAAACGATGCGAACTCATCCAAACCAGCCACAGCATTATGAGTGATCTTTGCTCTGTGATGATGCAAAACCGCCAACAGAGGGCGCCAAATATCCACTTGATGCTTCTGATGGGGAGAAAGTCGATTCCGTTGCTTTGAGACTGGAGCAGTTTGTCTCTCTCACTCTCATATATATATATATATATATATATATATATATATAGAGCGAGAGAGAGAAACTGTATGACCATATATATATATATATATATATTGTTGTTGTTAAATCCGATCTTTTTATTTAGTCGTTCACATTACAAAAACAAAACAGGGCTTCTGTTGAAGATGGAACGCGCCTGTAACGTTCGACACATGCGCACAAAACAGGACATAACGTTGTTGACGGAAGTCAATACGGCCCCTCGCATAGGTCTCGTTATGACGCATTTCTGGTCATTTCAAAGATTTTGTGCAACCGGAGCCAACATTTTCTTATATTTATCAGTTCTAAAGCATGTTATTTTCGCCACTGACTGTTTTCTGGTCCTTAGCTGCCGTTTGCTTTTCTCGCGTCTTTTTATGTCCAACAATTGTGACGTTTGTTGCTTTTTGATGACGTACAGGTCGGATGCGTGTCACGTGAGCCTCCATACTACACTTGCGTCGGATACATATCCGATTTATATCCATATATAGCTAGTCCCCTTGTTTGTCACCGGGGTTATGTTCCGGTACACCCTCCATAATAGACACAAATTTGCAAAGTTAGCGACCATAAATGTTATCATTTATATAATGCTTCCAATGCAAAATAATATGCACATGAGGTGCAGGCACTACTTTTGTCCACTTGGGGTCGCCATCCTCACATTCACTTTCGTAAACTATTCTCAGCCAACATGTGCAGACACTGTAGTGTCTGTGACTTTGAGCGGCCTGACCTGTTGAGCGTAGTTGTTGGCTCAGAATAGCGCTGGCTGTTAAGCGGCTAACCATTAGCCAGTCCGCATGGTGCATAACTCAACATCAGTTGTGGCAAGTGGCAGGTTATGTTTGCAGTTGTTTAATAAGGCAATTGAACGAGCACCAGTGGCTGTGTCCCTCCTTCCTCTATCCAAACACCCTGTTGTGGATTACATTAGTTCCTAACTAGCGGTGGTAGGCTCAGAGATGCCAACCCACATAGCAAGCAATTACGTCATTTTCCCAACAATACGTCATTGAATCAACTTTGGAATGTGATGTTGATTCTACATCCATGTTGCACTTTTTTTTAAATATTGAAACATCATTTAAATTCTCACCATGGCTGTCTGGTTAGCGTATCTGCCTCGCTGTTCAAATCCGACGTCGCCTGTGTGGCGTTTGCGTGGTCTCCCTGTGCCTGCGTGGGTTTTCTGCGGGTACTCCGGTTTCCTCCCACATCCCTAAAACATGTCTTAATTGAAGACTCTAAATTGCCCGTAGGTGTGAATGTGACTGCGAATGATTGTTTGTCTATGTGTGCCCTACGATTGGCTGGCGACCAGTTTCACTTCAGGGTGTACCCTGCCTCTCGCCCAAAGTCAGCTGAGATAGGCGCCAGCATGGCCGCAACCCGAGTGAGAAAAAGCGGTACGGATGGCATTGAAATTCTAAACATGCAGTCGAACAACAGAATTTCAATAGTATCTCAATTATCAAGAATATGGAAGCAATATATTCCAATAACTCATTGAATCCAATGTTGCTTCAACATCATTGTGCACATTATTAATATTGAAACACCATCAGAATCAGAATCATCTTTATTTGCCAAGTATGTCCAAAAAACACACAAGGAATTTGTCTCAGGTAGTTGGAGCCGCTCTACTACGACAACAGACAGTCAATTGACAGAGAACACTTTTGAGACATAAAGACATTCACAAAAAAAACAGTCACTGAGCAATAAAGGGTTGCTAGTTGTCTAGTAATGCCGGTACAGTTTTTTATTTTTATTTTTATTTTTGACAATTGTGCAAAAGATGCAGAGTCCTCTAGCACTTAGAGCAGTTCGAATGACTAATATTGCAATGACCATTGTGCAAAGGGCGCCGAGACCTCAAGGAGTGTATGCAGTTTAAAGTGACTAGTAACGAAATAAACTGGGACAATGTTGATTGTGCAAATGTTGCAGATACTCCTCAATCAGTGTGCAAATGGATCAGATGCATGAGTGGCCAGTATTGGTCAACAACAGATTTGCAAATAATTCAGCGTGGTGAGACTACTACAGTGAGTGCACGAGTAATATATAATTGGCCCCACAGAAATGTGACAACAAACTCAAGTCAAAAAATTGCCAGCATGTTGTAATGGAATTGTAGGCTAGGTGTTTAAGAAGTTGATCGCATGAGGGAAGAAGCTGTTGGAACGTCTGCTAGTTTTAGTTTGCATTGATCGGTAGCGCCTACTTGAGGGAAGGAGCTGGAAGAGCTGGTGACCGGGATGCGGAGGGTCCGAGAGGATTTTGCACGCTCTTGTCTTAGTTCTGGCAGCATGCAAGTCCTCAAGGGTGGTTAGGAGGGTACCGACAATCCTTTCAGCAGTTTTGATTGTCCGTTGCAGTCGGAGTTTGTCCTTTTTTGTGGCAGCACCAAACCAGACTGTGATGGAAGAACACAGGACTGATTCGATGACCGCTGTGTAGAACTGCCTCAGCAGCTCCTGTGGCAGGCCGTGCTTTCACAGAAGCCGCAGGAAGTACATCCTCTGCTGGGCCTTTTTGAGGACGGAGTTGATGTTGGTCGCCGACATCAGGTCCTGAGAGACTGTAATTCCCAGGAACTTGAAGGTTTCGACGGTTGACACAAGGCAGCTGGACAACGTGAGGGGCAGCTGTGGCGAAGGATGCCCCCTGAAGTCCACGATCATCTCTAAAGTCCTGAGCGTGTTCTGCTCCAGGTTGTGTCGGCCGCACCACAGCTCCAGCCGCTCCGCTTCCTGTCGATATGCAGACTCGTCACCGTCTTTGAGGAGGCCGATGAAAGTGGTGTCATCTGCAAACTTCAGGAGTTTGACAGCCGGGTGCGCTGAGGTGCAGTCGTTCGTGTAGAGAGAGAAGAGCACCGGAGAGAGGACACAACGTTGAGGCGCCCCAGTGCTGATGCTGCGTGTGGATGAGGTGGTCTCCCCCAGCCTCACCTGCTGTGTCCTGCCCGTCAGGAAGCTGTAAATCCACTGGCAGATGGCAGGTGAGACGCTGAGCTGGAGAAACTTGGAGGAAAGGAGTTCAGGGATGATGGTGTTGAACGCTGAGCTGAAGTCCACGAACAGGATCCTCACGTAGGTCCCTGCACTGTCGAGGTGTTCTAGGATGAAGTGCAGTCCCATGTTGACTGCATCATCCGCAGACCTGTTTGCTCGGTAGGCAAACTGCAGGGGGTCCAGCAGGGGACTTGTGACGCTCTTGAGGTGGTCCAGCACGAGACGTTCAAAGGACTTCATGACCACAGATGTCAAGGCGACAGGCCTGTAGTCATTTAGACCCGAGATTGCAGGTTTCTTGGGGACTGGAATGATGGTGGAGCATTTGAAAGAGGATGGTACTTTGCACAGTTCCAGAGAGCTATTGAAGATCTGAGTGAAGACTGGCGCGAGCTGGTCCGCGCAGACTTTGAGCTAGGATGGGGACACATGGTCTGGGCCTGCCGCTTTGTTAATCTTTTGTTGTTTGAAGATGCGTCTCACCTCCTGTTTGTGGATGGTCAACGCAGAAGTCTGTGGTGTGATTGTGGTCGGTGGGTGTGGGGTGTGAAAGTGTCCTTTTCAAATCTGCAGTAGAAGGTATTCAAGTCGTTGGCTAGTGTGCTATTGTTCTCAGCTTGGGGGGATAGTCGCTTGTAATTAGTCAGCGATTGGAACGCATGCCATTGCAGTTTTCATTCAATTTCAACTGTAAGAAATTGATATTCAGGCATAAAAACCCTGCTGAATATTGTAAACAACTGGTTAGAGCGTCTGCCTCACAGTGCTGAGGACCGGGGTTCAATCCCCGGCCCCACCTGTGTGGAGTTTGCATGTTCTCCCCGTGCCTGCGTGGGTTTTCTCCGGGCACTTCGGTTTCCTCCCACATCCCAAAAACATGCATGAATTGGTGACTCTATATTCCCCGTAGGTGTGAATGTGAGTGCGAATGGTTGTTTGTTTGTATGTGCCCTGCGATTGGCTGGCAACCAGTTCAGGGTGTACCCCGCCTCCTGCCCGATAATAGCTGGGATAAGCTCCGGCACTCCCGTGACCCTTGTGAGGATAAACGCCTCAGAAAATGAAATCAAACAACCAGTCGCACTCACAGTCACACCTCCGGGGAATTTAGAGTCACCAATTCATGCATGTTTTTGGGATGTGGGAAAAAACTGGAGTGCCCAGAGAAAACCCACGCAGGCAAGGGGAGAACATGCAAACTCCACACATTTGATTTGAACCCCGGTCCCCAGAACTGTGAGGTAGACGCTCCAACCAGTCGACCACCGTGCTGCTCAATGTCAGTTAATCATAAATAATGTGTGTCAATATAACAATATATATAAAAGATGTCAGTTTAATGATATTATGATAATGATTAATAATAATAATAATAATAATAATATGCTCAGCAGCATGTAAACTACTGTTGATGTATTAATTACGATAATGGTTGTTTATTACATAATGACTAATATTAAAACATATATACAAATAAAATAATAAATAAAATACAAAATAAAATAATATTAAAATATTATGCTGATTATTAATTAATCATATTAATGTCAGTCAGTCAATTAGAAACCAGAAGCTATAGAAAACGCCACAATTCACCGTGTTTAATAATAATCATAATAATATTAATAATGTCGCTTTGTGGGTGTCAATCATTATTCTGATGATGATGCTGGTTATCATGCACGGCGCCTCGAGGACGCGCCCGCCTATGCGCGCTACCGCAGACGTGCGCGTGGCCGTGCAGTGGCGGAAGCTCCTCTTCGCGCGCTTCATCTTCATCATCGTCATCGTCGTCCTCTCCCTGCATGGCGGAGGTAAGAAGCGCAAGTAACATTTTGAGCGAACACTTGATTGTTTGATTGACTTTGACGTCATCAGTCGATTTTTAATTGAATGCAAGTCAGTCGACGCTCGTTCGCGCGCGCGCGCGCGCTTCTCCTCCTCCTCCCGTCAGTCGGCCGTGCACGCGCACCGCTGCTTTCGATGAGTAAGCGCACGCGCACGCTGTCTTTTGTTGGCAAAGTGACTCCAGGAAATAGAAGCCTCCTAACAACACTTTTGATGACCACAATTGACATCATCATCAGTCGTACAAACACGCGCGCAATCTCTGTCTCGCTCTCTCTCTCTCTCTCTCTCTCTCTCTCTCTCTCTCTCTCTCTCTCTCTCTCTCTCTCTCTCTCTCTCTCTCTCACACACACACACACACACACACACACACACACACTCGCAATGGTTTTCCCATGTGTGCAATCTGATTGGTGCTCGTGGTCACCGTGACGACCACCAGTAGCCGTTGCCGAGTGGGCTCACATTCAAATAATGTGCCTATGTCTCATGTGCTAAAAAGTCAACATGGCGACCTAGTGATTAGTATATGTGCCTCGCAGTTCTGAGGGTCACGGTTCAATCTCGGCTCGAGACTCCAAATTGTCCGGCGATGGAGACGTGAGCGGAAACGTTGAAATGTGCCCTGACTTGACTAGCGACCAGTCTTGTTGGTCAAGGACAACTTCTATGGATGACCGGATGGACATGTTACTAAAGCTGACAACGATTAAAAAAAAAAAAGTAGCCAACGGAATATCATTTCACACGAACACATTATCCTGCTCGGCTGGGTTCCGCGTGAAGAGGCCTGCACACATCAGTGAGTCTTTAGTCAAGGAAAACAGGTCACGTCTTCTTTTATCAACACGTGGAGACACTGGTCGCCAGTCCATGTCAGGACACATACAGACAAACCACGCACGGCTTGCCAGCCAGTGGCAGTGTGGGTCCGTACGGACGAACGAGCATGTGCACTCTCGTTTGCACGGACGCACACTGCACGATGCTGCAACAGCCAGGCAACGTTTGCACAACTTGGCCAAATGCGGAAATCTGTCCTGGTCCTGCAGCGGTTTCTATCTCCAGCACACTCACGACACCAATGGTGAGAGGCGTTAGTGATAGACAACCACTAATAGATAAATAGAAAGATAGATAGATCGATAGTTCTAGAGTAGAAGCTGACATTTTTTCGGGAATTCCATGGGTCCCGCAGGATGAGAGTGAATTTTACTCTTAATCATTTGCTTGAGCAAGAGTGGGAGCGAAAGTCACCAAGAGCGGGCGAGACTGGGAACCATGACGTCCACTCACGGTGACTTTCAAGATATTAACATCCCAAAATTAAGGATATCAACAATATCGCGGTTCACTTATCGCGGATTCAGGTCATCACATCTTTTTTATAGGTCAGTTTAGTGCAGTTACTCACTTGCTTATCTCTGATACAGTTAGCTTTATTGGCTAAAGGATTAATGTGACAGCAATGAGTCACATACGTAAGGTCAATTGGGCTTTGGTTCTTAGCATAAAAAGAAAACTTAGTAAGTAATCTCAACGTTTGGTAAGTCACCAAATTTCTTGAGGATACAAAGAACATGCCCAGAAAACCACTGTTTAAAACACAAGCCACAATCAACGTTTTATGAAATAAATTCACAAATACCAACCTTAAACCAACAAAGAGCTAATGCACACACTTATAACATTATTTACAGGAACAAATGCAAGTAAAGAGCAAAGTTTAGCTTGAACGTCTGTCACGAATGGAGGGGAGCTGGAGCCAAGAGCAGGCGGAGGCGGATAAATTATGATGAGCAGTTTATTGAAGAAAAGAGAATGGAGGTTGTCCTTGAGGTGCGTTGGCAGGCAGTGGAGGAGGGGACAGACGGCTGGCTTGGCGGCGGGATGGCAGGAATTACGTAGACCAGGAGCACGGGGGAAACACGCTTGGAAAAGCTGCAATGCTTTGTCGAGGATTTCCGGGATCAGGCAGGCGTATATGTGGGTGGTGACGAGGGCTGATAGGTGACAGGTGCGCGGCTTGAGGAAGGTGCTGGAAAGAGAGAGGGCGCAAAACGCCACGCAGGCTCCAACAATAGTACTGCGGGGCAGTTCATGACAAGTAGTGTAGTTATAAAACACCACCGCGATGAGTTCTGGGTTCCCATAATGCTTTTTGCTGACTACATTGACAAGACCGTCAGTGTGAGGAATGGTGCCAATGCTTTTGGCAGGAAATTGCATGGGCTGTTGTTCATGTAATTCAAGCAGAGCAAATCTGATGTCAGTAGGCATGAGTGTACGTATAGGGTGAGCAGAGTGTGTGGTTGTTCCCCTTGAGTGGACAAATGAAATACCTGCACCTCTCCAAAGCATCATGTATTGGAATTGTATTGAAACACATGGATGAAATGTACAGATGTATACAATAATATAGCAAGGAATTGGTCGCTACTTTGCAGATTGCATTGATGAGGGCGGTTTCTGAAATTGACTGCGATAAACGTTTACTGGAGTGGGGGAAAAAATAAGTCATCCTCCGTTATTTGGAGGTCTTTTGAATGGAAAAAAAGAGTTTCTAAACCAGAGCGAGGTGATGTGGAGTGCAGGTCATGCTCATGTAGCAAAAATTGTGACTGGGCATGTAACGTGTTTTTTGTGCTTTTTTTTTTTTTTTTAACGATATTAACATTCTCAGATATTCTTCTTAAATCCAGCTCGAAGTAATATGTTTCTGGTATAAATATGTGGATAAAGGCAGTTGTCAGATGACACATGCTACATGCTTTGTTGTTCCTGCGTAGCAACATTTTGGCGTCCTGGACTCATGTTCTCGAACACTTCAATGTGACATTGTTCTTTTTGTTTCAAGTAAAGTTCTTTGTTTCTTAGCCTTTTCAACAATTGGTAAGCCAAGATGTCAAAACCTTTTGTTACAATCTAAATGTGCACACCTTTGTTTTCCAGCTGCTGTTTACGTCAATCTACAAAGTATTTATTCTCAAAAAAATGTTTAAAACATCGCATCTACTCGCTTATTTGATGGCCACCATTATTAGGTCTTGAGAATGTGACGCGTATCGGCCAGAAAGAAAACCGCACAGTTAGTCAAAATTCAATAATTACAAGCTCCATATTTAAATTTGATGACATGTACAAAAGCTATGTAATAAACCACGATCATAACGTCATCATCTACCTGTAGTGACCAAGTTGTGATCTGGATTTCTTTTTGCGGCAAGAAGTTGACGTACGACACTTTTACTCTTCGCTACACTTCATCTGATGGTCCGCTGCATATTTCCCATCTTAGCCGTGGTGTACACACGAGTGAACGAAATCCATCACTCTCAACAATCTGTCAGTTCAATAGGGCGCCGTCCTAGCAGGCGAGGCGCTAATTGTGCTTTGACGCCACTTCCTGTCTGCAGCTGATGACGATTTCGGCCAAGATTCCTTCCCCTTTAGCTCCTAACGTACCCTTTTTGCGAGCAAATATACGCTTTTATGTTGCATTTGCATTTCAAAAATTTTTCGAAGAAAACGTTGCCAAAATATCCTTTTTCGTCTTTTCTTCAACAAATTCATTGTTTAAGGGCAATTTTTTTTATGTTGAATTTGACTGTTTCAAGTCTTCACATTGTGATGTCAACAAATAGGCAGATTTGTTTTTTTGGGGGCCCAATTTTACCTTTTCTAAGCAAAATCGCTTATCGCTCTTAACGCAAGCACGAGCAGTACCAACAATGTATGGCTATGTGTATGTACGCGATATCCAGCATAGGTATATGCTCAATGTTGGGAAGATGACTGGTTACAATTACAAGTTACCCTGTTGAAAATGTATTAATAGTGTAATTATTTCAATTGATTTCTCAAAGTGGCGGCACGGTGGCCGACTGGTTAGAGCGTCAGCCTCACAGTTCTGAGGTGCGGGGTTCAATCCCCGTCCCCGCCTGTGTGGAGTTTGCATGTTCTCCCCGTGCCTGCGTGGGTTTTCTCCGGGCACTCCGGTTTCCTCCCACATCCCAAAAACATGCATTAATTGGAGACTCTAAATTGCCCGTAGGCATGACTGTGAGTGTGAATGGTTGTTAGTTTCTATGTGCCCTGCGATTGGCTGGCAACCAGTTCAGGGTGTACCCCGCCTCCTGCCCGATGACAGCTGGGATAGGCTCCAGCGCGCCCGCGACCCTAGTGAGGAGAAGCGGCTCAGAAAAATGGATGGATGGATTTCTCAAAGTAATATAACTAATTGTATTAGATTCCGTTTTGACAAATTTTCTTAATTTTGAATGAACACATCAACAGGACCCTTGGATGTTTCCTCTAAAAAACTGGATTCAAACCATAGATCACTATTCTGGAATTAACCACATATTTGTTCTTTACACAAATAAACTGATAGCAAAACATGATGAAATGTAAATATGGAATGTATTTAATACATCATGAAATTTTTTTGTTCCATTATATACTGTATATACTGTAGTTTTCTCGCCCTTACAAGAGGCCTGGGAGCTTGAGGGTTTTGCGCAGGATCTTGTGTGTGCTGTTCCCACTATTGTGCTCTTCTGGACGGAGATGTCAGATGTTGTTTGTTCCTGGTATGTGCTGGAGCCATCCTGCCTCCCGGGTAACTGGCCGATCACGACGGGCACCGCTATTGCCTTCACCGTCCACCATTTCTCTAGTTCTTCCTTTAGTCCTTGGTATTTCTCCAGCTTTTCCTGTTCCTTGTTCCAGATGTTGCTATCACTCGGGATTGCTACATCTATCACGACTGCTGTCTTCTGATGTTTAGCCACTACATCTATTTCAGGCTGGTTGGCCACCACTAGTTTGTCAGTCTGGATCTGGAAGTCCCACAGGATCTTGGCCTGGTTGTTCTCAACCACCTTGGGTGGTGTCTGCCATCGTGATTCTGGGACCAGGTAGCTACCATCTAAATAGTCCATGCCTTGCTTTTATGGACCTTGAACAGAAGGCATACATGGACCAGCTACTTGGTACATGTATGCCTTGCGTGCCAGCATCTATCTATCTATCTATCTATCTATCTATCTATCTATCTATCTATCTATCTATCTATCTATCTATCTATCTATCTATCTATCTATCTATCTATCTATCTATCTATCTATCTATCTATCTATCTATCTATCTATCTATCTATCTATCTATCTATCTATCTATCTATCTATCTATCTATCCATCCATCCATCCATCCATCCATCCATCCTTCTATCTATCTATCTATCTATCTATCTATCTATCTATCTATCTATCTATCTATCTATCTATCTATCTATCTATCTATCTATCTATCTATCTATCTATCCATCCATCCATCCATCCATCCATCCTTCTATCTATCTATCTATCTATCTATCTATCTATCTATCTATCTATCTATCTATCTATCTATCTATCTATCTATCTATCTATCTATCTATCTATCTATCTATCTATCTATCTATCTATCTATTTACAGCATATGGAAAACATGATACCATGATGACCTAATGACAATTGTGCGCAAATGTAGACAATATCACTTCATGACAAGTGAATGTTCAATAAAAAAAAGTCCAAAATTATGAAGATGAAACTGTTCCAAAGTCAAAGTTCTTTTATGTGTTCAGAAGTGTAACGATGAGTCTAACTTTAAAAAAAATCTCAAACAAAATAATAGATTGCACCACAAGGTGGCGCTTCGAGGTCATATATGGAAAAATATGTCATGTTTGAGACTACTGTGGAATGTCTTTTGACCAGAGAGAGCCGATCACAAGCCTCGGCTTGAGAAGGAGGAAGTGTTCTCAGCTTTTGTGGCTATTTCTCAAATGTAACTAAAACTGTACAAAACATGGAAATTTCCCAAAAACAACTGTAATTTAATTACACATTTTCTTCCAGTAATGTAATTATTACAATTACATAAATTGTGTAATTAAGTTACGTAATCTAGTTACGTGTAATCAGTTACTCCCCAACACTGTATATGCTGTACATTTAGATGTGTATGTATATGTACTGTATACATATTGTATGTAGATATACTGTATAGTGTATGTGCTGTGATGCGATCCAGAGTGCAGTCTTTCAGTCATTGAGTATATGAAAATGATCCCGTATAATACAAATCGTCTAATAATATCCAAATAATGTCCTGATGCATTTTGCGTCGATTGTAAAATTCACTTGGAGGGCACGACGGTGGAAAGAAAAGCAATAAAGCGCTTTCATTCTTTTCACTCCTGTGCGCAATCTATAATCCTCTTTGTGTGCATGTGCGTGTGTGTGTGTGTGTGTGTGTGTGTATGTGTGTGAGAGGAGATTCTGGACGAATACGATGTGAAGAGGTCTGTCCGGTCTCTGTTGTGCTGGGGAAATATTTTCATCCATCCTGCCAGCCAGGAATTTTTGCAGAAAGAAAGAAAAAGGGGTGGGGGGTTTAGTGTAGTGTGTGTGTGTGTGTGTGTGATGTTGTGTAGTCGTGTAGTGGTGTAATTTCTGTCTAGTGCTGTGTAGTGTGTATGTGGTGTGGTGTTGTGTTGATGTTGATCGATGTCGGTGGTGCGGGGAACACGCGGCTTGTCATTGGGTTAATGTGGCAGGTGAGCCCCGCCCCCTCATGATGGATTGGTCGCCAATCGCGACACGCACAGCACAAAGCGAAGACGCACACGCCTCACAAGTTGTGTTGTCGCACGACAGCAATGTGGCTCGTTAGCATCAAGAAAGGTCATGCGCAGCTTTTATTTGGAAATATTTCCCCAAGCCTTTCAAGTGCTTCATTTGCATATCACACCTCATTTGCATAAATAACGACAGTCAAACAAACAAATGGGAAATGCTTGTTTTCACTTCACCTTCATTATCTCCATCAATTTTATCATCATCACTTTTATCTTTGTCGTCTTTGCTGCCAGCGAGCAGGTGCGAGTTAGTGTAGCATTAGCATCATTAGCTTGAGACTTAAAGGGGGACTAACTCCTTTAATAATAAGTTGTATGTGCCAGCACTCATCAAAACCTGGCATTCTGATGAATATTGCTTAAGGCTTCGGTAGGGACTTGAAGTGTGTCAGCATCGAAGGTAAATGTGCTGCCTATTAAACGGCTCATCGTTTTATTTCTTGCGTTACCCATGGCTGGAAGACAAATGACAGCGTAAATAATTTGTGATTATTTTAGCGTATAATATTGGACATGGAACATGATTTCGGTGTTGTGTTGTTATGTTGATGGCGACGGTTGATGTTGATGATGTACAACCTCAATTCCAATGAAGTTGGGACGTTGTGTTAAACACAAATAAAAACAGAATACAATGATTTGCAAATCATGTTCAACCTATATTTAATTGAATACACTACAAAGACAAGATATTTAATGTTCAAACTGATAAACTTGATTGTTTTTAGCAAATAATCATTAACTTAGAATTTTATGGCTGCAACACGTTCCAAAAAAGCTGGGACAGGGTCATGTTTACCACTGTGTTACATCATCTTTTCTTTTAACAACATTCAATAAATGTTTGGGAACTGAGGACACTAATTGTAGAAGCTTTGTAGGTGGAATTCTTTCCCATTCTTGCTTGATGTACAGCTTCAGTTGTTCTCCGTTGTCGTATTTTACACTTCATAATGCGCCACACATTTTCAATGGAACACAGGTCTGGACTGCAGGCAGGCCAGTCTAGTACCCGCACTCTTTTACGACGAAGCCATGCTGTTGTAACACGTGCAGAATGTGGTTTGGCATTGTCTTGCTGAAATGAAATGAAAAAGACGTTGCTTGGATGGCAGCATATGTTTCTCCAAAACCTGTATGTACCTTTGAGCATTAATGGTGCCTTCACAGATGTGTAAGTTACCCATGCCATTGGCACTAACACAGCCCCATACCATCACAGAGGCTGGCTTTTGAACTTTGCGTCCATAACAGTCCGGATTGTTCTTTTCCTCTTTGGCCCGGAGGACACACAAATGTGGACTCGTCGGAGCACAGAACACTTTTCCACTTTTCATCAGTCCATCTTAGATGAGCTCTGGCCCAGAGAAGCCGGCGGCGTTTCTGGGTAGTGTTGATAAATGGCTTTTGAATGCATAGTAGAGTTTCAAGTTGCATTTACGGATGTAGCACCGTATTTTAGCACCATTGGGTTTCTGAAGTGTTCCTGAGCCCATGTGGTGATATCCTTTACACATTGATGTCGGTTTTTCATGCAGTGCCGCCTGAGGGATCGAAGGTCACGGGCATTCAATGTTGGTTTTCGGCCTTGCCGCTTACATGCAGTGATTTCTCCAGATTCTCTGACCTTTTGATGATATTATGGACCGTAGATGATGAAATCCCTAAATTACTTGCAATTGTACGTTGAGGAACATTGTCCTTAAACTATTTTCTCACGCATTTGTTCACAAAGAGGTGGCTTGTGAATGACTGAGCAATTCAGGGAAGCTCCTTTTATACCCCATCATGGCACCCACCTGTTCCCAATTAGCCTGTTCACCTGTGGGAAGTTCCAAACAGGTGTTTAATGAGCATTCCTCAACTTTCTCAGTCTTTTTTGCCAATTGTCCGTGTTGCAGCCATAAAATTCTAGGTTAATGATTATTTGCTAAAAACTATAAAGTTTATCAGTTTGAACATTAAATATCTTGTCTTTGTAGTGTATTCAATTAAATATTGGTTAAACATAATTTGCATGATTTTATTGTATTCCGTTTTTATTTATGTTTAACACAACGTACCAACTTCATTGGAATTGGGGTTGTAAGTATATGACAGCAATATAAGATCGGATGCCAACTTGAACGACGTGAGAACAGCGAGCAGCCGTTGCGGGGGCAGCCTTGATTCCGCCCGACTGCGACCATGTGTGACTTGTCTTTGCTGAATAGTTAGCAATTCGTGAATTTGCAAGACAGAAAAGACCGAAAGATGGCAGCCTGCGTAAGCAAGAAGATTCGTAGATTTCAGTAAAAAGCAGCTGATAAAGAAAATATGCTCATTTCAAATATAACAAAGTTTTCACATCTTGGGTTCCGTTCCCGACAACACCTTTACAGCCTTTGTTTGTATGTGTGTGGCTCGTTATTTTGAAAGTGCGTCTGTGGGGGATATATGCGTGTGTGTGTGTGCGTCTGTGTGTGTTTCCTTTGCCTCCGAATCAATCGTGTTTGTTTTTTCTCCTCCCATCGTTTTGTGTCCTGGCCGGCATCCATCTTGTTTATTTTTCCACCTCTTTGTCCTCGTCTGCCGCCCATGCTGTACCCCCCCTCGGCCGCCCTTGCCCCCCTCCAATCCACCGCCCCTCCCCCACATAACATCTTGATCTATCTGCTGCATCCTGCGCACCAGCGCTGATGGATCAGCGCCAAGCTCGCTGCCGAGCTGCAAGCCGGCCACACTCTCCATCAATGCATGCGCATGTGTGTGTATGCATTTGTTGCTAGCTACATGTCCTCAGTGTGTGTGTGTGTGTGTGTGTGTGTGTGTGCGTGCGTGTGTGCGTGCGTGTGTGGTGGAGGAAAAAGCGAGTGTGAAGCGAAGCAGGAAGCGTAATAAGCGGTCTAAGCGAGCGGAGGCGACGTGCCCACTCAACAAAATGTTGGTGTGGTGTGGAAGAATGAGGAAGGCAAGGATGAAGATGAAGAAGATAATGAAGATGATGATGATGATAATGATTATGATGTGATGATGAAGATGATAATGATGATGAAGATGTGATGACATAAATCATTATATCAGTGGCAGGCGGTGCATTTCAGACGTGGTTCTTCACTGGCGACTTAAAGGTCCCACTCCATCAAAATCCCAAATTTTCAACAGTTTTATGCATAAAATGAGTCACAATGAGTCTGTGATCTGGTTTAAGTCTATGGTTTGTCGATTGCATACTTTGAACACCAAACCGCTTGCAAACGATAGGATTTGAATTCACCGTTGTTGTGACGTAGTTTCGTCAATTAATATTCAAGTACCCTGGATTATTTCATTCCTCCTGGTGGGGAGGGGCGTGAGGTTTCCAAGCACTGAACCCGCTGAGCAGCACTTGGTGGACAAGCAGGCTGGACAAACTTTGTGCTTAAGCGGGCGTGTGCGTCTTCCTCGAAGGAGACGAACACCGGCGTGAGGCTGGCCGGCGGGGACGCTCTGATGGTCCAATCCAGTCAGTGGCGGGGGGGCGGGGGTGGATTAAAACCTTCTGTTCACCAATAAATATTTGCAATGTACAGTCTGGTTTTTTTTCATGCAAACACATTTACAGATACCAAATACTTGACACTGCTGTGTTTAAAAACTAGCTCAGAGCTGTTTTATTTATTTATTCAACCTTATCCAGGTATTTGCAATGCCAACTTGGCTGCAGACAGCAGAGTAAATCGAAGCAAAATAGACGCAAATACATATACAAATGTACAATGCGATATAGTAACAAGTTAAATATTACATTACATCATAGCACATGGTGAAGACAAGGTCCATAAAAGGCATGTGAGCATATGTTCGCTTAAAGCTGGAGAACTTGCATGGACATGAAGAAAAATGTAATCGCCTGAATGCCAAGAATGCCATATTAGAAAAAGTCTGCTTCGTCCATATTTGGCTAAGACCACCCCCTTTCCTCTGATTGGTTGCCTTTGTGTAGAAGAGTACCTCTACACTCAGGAGCGTAGAGGTAGGCGGATAGCTTAGTTAGTGACGTTAAGCTCGAGAAATTCAAATCAGCTGCATTCAGGCCACTTGGCAGAAAAACACCTGGAACTCAGGAAGGCGTGGACAATTTTAATTTGTATTTCACATGTTGACTGAGACACCATAGAGTGAATATTACATCCCAAATACTAGAAAAAGTTGGTTTGGTAAAATATGGCACATTTAATGTAATTATGTTGTGGATTGATGTCGTTATGTTGTGGCGTTTGCAGTTGTTGTGTCCTGTCTCAGCCACCGGAGAGGTGGCTTACAACACCACCTATCAACCACATACAATACCGTCCTTTCGTCCTTTCCAAAGAAACTCAATATTTCTGCTTCAAACAAATAACAAACAAAAAACTGGGACTACTTTGACCGTGAGGCATCTCCACAACCATTTTATAACTGAATAGAATATTCATGGGGGAGTTTCCACCCAACGACTCAGGTGCACGGACAATGGCCTCTCTGACAGGCATCCTAACCTGTCCTTTTTTTGCATTCCAAAAGAACAATAGCATTTGTGGTTTGGGGCATGCCTCTAACTTGGAGCATAAATAGTTTTTTGCCATACCAACTCAGGTCAGTTTGACCTAACTAAACCTTGTTGCAGGAACTGAAGAAGCCTGCTCTGATGACATGTCAAACGTCTTCTAAGACAACCAGACCAGTCCAGTTGCGAGCATTTCTACGTCAGTTCGTCAGCTCTGAGTTATAGTTTGTCTCAAAGGGGTTAGCTTGTTCTTCTTCACGAAAGTCATCCGAGCAGGGCGTGAGTGTTAGGTTTTTCACACATGCTCTTCCCCACCAGGACGGCTCTGCGTGTGTATGATGAATAATTGATGAGCTTGTTCGACCTTGAGGTGTCCTCTGAAAGTGTGTATGGCTCTCCTCCTCCTTCCCGCACATTCCTGCTTCACACATATGTACAAATACACACACACACACCACAAAAGTGTGCATGTATGTGTGTGCATGCGCTCGCTACGGCGTGTTCCCGCGGCACCCTTGTCATCACACTCAGCCCGCAAGATGAACGGCGAAGAGGCGGAGCGTTGCGGCAGGTCACGCCAGCGGGGCAGCGGGGTCGGGCGGTGTCGCTCATGCGAGGCCGGCCAGCGCTCCCTCGCGCTCGTCTCTTGCCGCCTCTCTGCCGCTCGCTCGCTTCTCCCGCTCGCTTCCTCTTGATGCTAATGCTACGCGACAGGAACAGCGGCACGCCGCTTCCGTCCATCAGCGAGCTCAGCCATCACATTAAGACAGGCTGGCACACACGGACACACAGTCATTCATTTAATGCGTGTGTGTTTGTGTGCGCGTGTGTGTGTGTCTCAGATTGAGGATACCCTGATAGACCACCACGCTTGCTAATGAGCTAGCAGCGCTGATGGCTATTAACACACCACACCGTTGTTTAATTTTCTACTTCCTGATCTGTTTTTTTGGATACATTTTTATGTATGTGCCCTTTTAATGGATTCTTGTTATGAATATATATAATTACTATTGCAACTCATATACATACTGTATCACAGTTCACATTTTGCAGTCCTGCGGTATCGCAGATTTTTAAATCGTACGTCTAATTTTATATTGCAGATTTTTTGCTGTATCGCAGGATTTTGCGGTGCTCATTTAGACTGGCTAACCTGAGCTAACAACAGCCAACAACTTACACTCTCATTGGCTGACTCCCACATTACTCACCAGGCCAGGCCCCACCTTCTAAAGCCATACACGTTCAAAGTTACAGATACTACAGTGCAGAACCTGAGGTAGACGACCCCAAGTCGACAAAAATTCTACCCACACCTAACATGCATATTTTGTCGGGGTATAACAATAGCTATATCTCACGGTTCGGTTTTATCATAGTATTAATCTCATGGTATGGTAATTATTGGGATATTGCGGGAAAGCTCACGGTATTGCAGGAACGATCACGCTACAGGTGGGGCAAAGAGGCAAATGCAGGAGAACCGAAAAACCTCTCTTGTTCTCACTCTTCTTCTTCTTCTTCTTGACTCTTGGAGGGTCCTTCTCAATAGGTTTTAGTATTTTCCGTCTGTTTTCTCCACAGGTTTTTGTGAAAGAGAGCTTTAAATCATCTATTACCGTGCACTTTTATCCCTGTCCATCCAATGTTTACATTCATATACTCCAAAACAGTATTATTGCTGCAGCAATAATATATGCTCACAATAACAAAACTGTCCATTGAGAAATTTTCTGTTCAATAATTGAACAGTATTTACTGTCTTGTCATATTTTTGTATTTATAATATTAGAAATCGAATACGGCCTACTAACAGTGCTTTATTTGCTTGAGTCCCAAAATTCAGGGGAGCTGTGGTGGTGGCCCGCGGAGTGGGGCTGCGGGATGCGGCTTCGCGAAGTGGTTGTCCACTAGCGGCCGATGCCAGCGTTTACCGGCACGGAGGCCGGCGCGAACAACGAGGCACCTCTCGCCCAATCGATTGCGACACGATGCTCAGACCGGCATAGCGGCTGCGCTGTAGCTTTGGGAACTCTGAGATGTTTCTGCATCCCTCCCTACACAGCCTTTTGGTCATGTAGGCCACTCAGCCAATCAGTGTGTATTTTTGTGACGTCCCCGCATGGTCACATGGGTTATGCGTCCAATCGGGTTATCTATCTATCTATCTATCTATCTATCTATCTATCTATCTATCTATCTATCTATCTATCTATCTATCTATCTATCTATCTATCTATCTATCTATCTATCTATCTATCTATCTATCTATCTATCTATCTATCTATCTATCTATCTATCTATCTATCTATCTATCTATCTATCTATCCATCTATCTATCCATCCATCCATCCCCACGACCACCCACACACCACTGCTCCAGTTTCCCTTTTCGGGAATTTAACCAGAGGTATGGCGAAATAGGGCAGCACAGTGGACTATCCACCTCACAGTTCTGAGGTTTGGAGTTCGAATCAGGGCTCCAGCAGAAACGGCCGTTTCAGAAGAGACAGGTGCTGCAGCACCACTCGGGCCCACGTGTGCACGTGTCTGCCGAATGGTCCCAGTTTTGGAGTTAACAGGAAGTCAACTCGGAAGTCACATTTCCATTAAGTGTCCGTTCAGACAGCTTGCAGGAAGACTTCCTCCCTCAGGACAAGAAGGAAGGAGACAAAATGGAGCTGGGTTCACTTTTCAGGTTTCTTGACCTGAGGCTATCGCGACGTAGACACTGCCGCTAGCCGCCACCGCCGCAAATGAGCGGCCGGAGGGTGCCGGCAAACCCTAATTGGTGGCCAATCTTTCGGATGGCTGCACACGCAAACACACACTAATGATTCCTGGCCTGCGGTGTGTGTGTGTGTGTGTTGAATAACTGGACAGTGAATGCGGCGTCAGAGTCAAACATTTTTCATGAGCGAGCACCAAATTGGCTTCTTCAAACCAAAACGGCTTGAATTTTGTCGTGTGTCAAGTCACGATTAGCACTCGAGCGCTCAAACTGTCTCCCGGTGAAGCCTCCCGATGCCAAGCCAACTAAACGTCCTGCGCCCAACCGACCCCCTCATCCATCTTGTATTTCTGTTTCCAATTGTGCTGATTCCAGAATGGGAAGTTCTTATTATCAATAATCAAGTGTACGTCGTCTTCTTCTTCCTCTTCTTCCTTTCTCAAGAATCATCCGGATGTTTGGCGTTTGTCATCCAGCGTCATGACTTCACACGGGAGCGCAGTGGCCAGCGGTACGTCAAAACTTTTCAAAATAATGGCAATGTGTGTGCGCGTATGTGCATGTTTGTGTGTGCACGAGTGTGTGTTTGACTCATTTCCTTTTATTTATTCGGATCTCCATGAGCTTTGGCTAACGTCATCGCAATTCTTCCTGGAGTCCCACGTTCACCATCGGCATCTTTACACTACAATACACCGTTATAAAAATAACATATTCACAACAAAAACAACAAGAGTCACAAACGCCTCACAACAATTACAATAAAACTACAACATTTACATACATTTCGGGACCTCGTTTTAAATTCACAGTATTTCCCCAGTGTCGATGAAAGCACAGTTCATAAATGATCATTAAATCTATATTGCAAATATGAGGGATGGCTGTCAGCGTGATGCTTGGGCGGGCCTGCATCCGTTCGTTAGCGTCCCTTCATTAGCACGGTTAGCGAGGCGCGCTCATGAATATTCGTGCGCGCTAATGAGTCAAGTTTGACGTTTTTGTTATTCTCGTCAAGGCAAACACGACCAAAAACATGTCATACGTCCCGCGCCTCACCGACGCGCCACGGACAAAAGTATTGGGACGCACGCCGCTAATTTATCTGTCAAACAATGGTAATTAGACAGGAAGGCCAGTAACAGACTGCTTGGACGAGTTTGGTGTGGAAGAACAATCCTGTCGGCACTGGTGTCCTCTGAAAACACGGACTCACACCGGAACCTTGTAGAAACCCCCCAAAACACGAGAACTCGTCACTATTGTACTTTTTTTTTTTTTTAAAACATACAATCATAAAATAGTTAAACAGAACTGAAAGAATTGAACAGTTGGCGCATCATGATTATTCAATGGGCATTGTGCTGCTTCTTCTGGTGTGCATGCTTCGGCGATCACAGGGCAGTATAATGCATGTAGACATACTGCAAGTTGATTTGATGATGAAATACGGAGGAAGTCAGTCACAACTAAGCTGCAATATTAGTCGTTCTCCACAGAGGATAATGTATGACTGTGAGTACTGCTAACATCAACACTAGTCTTGTCACCACTTGTCTTGTTAGCCCATCTATCGCGCTTCGCATTGGGAGTTAGCATTCAGCTAGCGGAATTGGTTGTTTGGTTAAAGTCGGCTATGGGGTCTTAACGTTCAATATTTCACTAAAAAGGTGATTTTATGTATTATGTATTTATGTAAGAAACTGAAACTGGCGGTCATTTCCTATAATATCAATCCATTTTGGAGCACTTGCGAAATAACTAATTGCCTTTGGAACACCCCTTTTTCATCACCAGTTTCATATTCATATCATATCATTAAGATTGAAGACATTGGTCATGTTAATGATTTCTCACAGTATTTGTTAAAAATGATTTGGGAATCAGATCACTATCAATACTCAACACTATTTCTTTAAATCACAGTCACGTTTTCATCACCACTAACAATTCATTTATGGATCATGAACTATATTGCACCATGTTTGTACAAATTTATTATGAGCGACGTAACATACAAAGCTCTGCTGTAAGATTTTTACATCTCGTCACTTTTTGATTTTGGAACCAAATCGGAAGAATTTCGAACCATTTTAAAATATTTGAATTAAATTTTGCCACGGCACTGCCACATCTCTATATGTTTCGCTGTCTTGGGAAGCCTGCTTAGCCGTCTGATTTCTGTGTGTAGTCCTAGGTCACCATTTTCAGCTGACAGCGCCTCCAAAAGCACCTTGAATGTTCTGTGCTGCTTTGCTCTGGAGCGGATGCTTTTTACGATCTTCACGACGGGAGTCATCACACACTCAAAGCCGATCATTTTTGCACAAAACCCCTGCTGGTAAATGATGCAGTGGTAATGCAGAAACTTTGGAAACTCACCTTTACAGTGAGAAATGAATCCTGTATGTCGGCCGATCATAGCGGGAGCCCCATCTGTTGTCACCGATACCATTTTTTCCGAAGGTGCCTTTTTTTCTGCTACAAATTCCCTCACCGCATTATAGATGTCAACTACCCTGGTTGTCTTTAAGGGCAAGCACCATCTGGATAATGTAAAAATAGACTGTGTTGGTGAGCCTAGTACTATACTATTAAGTGGCAGTATCAGCTCATATTTTATATATCGCAGCTGTCGAGCGGAATCAACTTTTCAAGAAAAAATGAAAATGAAAAAAGATAGCTTGCTTGAGTTTCCAAACACCTTTTTGTTCAAATTGGTGTTATATTTCTGTCATATATCGTTGCACTCTCATATTAACAGCTTTGGGGAATGACGGAATAGATGGAACAGGATTATGTAATCAGAATACAAAAACAAAAAAAAAAAAGTAACTTTATTCCATGACAGTTACATACTGAGTCTTTGTTAACTTTGCTAAGAAGCTAGACAGCGCGGTGAACAACAGGTTAGCACGTCTGTCTCACACTTCTGAGGTTTTGGATTTGAATCCTGCGTGCTCCGCGCTCCTCCCGCTCTCGCGTTCCAAAAACGTGCATATTAAACATTTATGGAACAAGACAAATTCATTGTCAAAAATATTCACCAAAGAGCAATAAAAACACCTTTTCTCATTCTGATTGCTGTCGTACTTGGCAACGGAAGGCAGGTGTTTGGTTTGTTGTAGTTTGTTGTTTTTGGCAAATAATTGCATCCATTTTCTCCAAAATGCAAGATATCAGTAACATTTGACCTGTAGTAAGTAGTGGCCTCCCATTTCCAACTACTACAGCAACCAGAATGAGAAAAGGTGCTTTGTAATTTGTAGACGGTCCCTAACACAGACAGTAAGCAAAATATATAACTGCTGTGATTGCATATACCTTTGTAGTGACAACAAATTCAGTCATGATTGCTTTGCAGACAGTTTCCGAAATTGTCCTCCACATACTACACGTGATATAATTTAGTACAATTCTCCAGTCCCATTTAGTCGACTCTCTCGCTTCATTTGACTTTTTTACTCCAATTGTCATTCCTATCGACATCTCCTCTGCTCACCATTGACGACACCCCCCCCCCCCCCCCCCCCCCAGCCCCCTCTGCTTTCGCAGCTCCTCATAGCTGCACCAGCTCAGACAGTCTGACAACGGCGACATTTTCCGCTCAACAAAAATGGGGCTGTTGCGTGTTAAGGTCTAACAAGACAAGATCCTCACGGCCTTACCATCACCGTCCTATCGTGCCGACATTCTCTTCCACAAAATTGGTGCTGTTGCAAACATGCTGCTGTGAAGGCACAAACATCAAGCGTTGTTATTCTCCTCCAATGAATATCACGGCCAAGTCCACATTTTGTACCATAAACCATAAACGGAAAATACAAATGTAAGTCAGCAATTAGCGGAGCTCTTGTAACAGGCTGTCAACTCATATTTGAACTTGAACATTTTGTACTGCTCGAATGCAAATTCTTACCTCGTAAGACCGTTTTGACTTTTTTGTAAATTTTCAGCAATACAAAAAAGACTTGTTTTAAGATACAAGATTATTATTTTTAGAATCTTATCAAGTCATTTCTAACTAGTTCCATTTGGCAGATGTTTTTTCCCACTTAAAACAAGACATTTTGTCCCTAAAATAAGTGGCTGTTGGGTTTCCTTATGTTGGCATGACAACACGTCCCTCGGCTCGACGCCATTTGCCGGGCGTCGCTTGACTGGGCCAGTTGTTTTTTTTTGTCCTCACCGTCGCCCTGCGGTCGGCGCGGCGAGTCACATGGCCCCCGCCCGGCGCCGGCCAGACTAAAGCGGCGCTAAGCTAGCGCACGTGGCGTAATTGCGCTGTCAGGGTTATCGCACGCAATGCGTTGACGAACGGTTGCTCTCGTTTTCTCTTGTTTTTCCGCGTCTCAATGCGACAACGCTCGCTCGTCATCATTAGCGCTCGGATGGAGATCGAGCTTTTCTCCTGCACTTTTTCTTTCAGCTTTTCCTCGTTCATCTTCCACGGGAAGATGACCCCGACGGCTGTTTTTTCCGTCGCACTCTTTCTTGGATGCTTATCTTCCCAACGAAATTGTGCTTTTTTAAAAATGTAATCTCTTCCTTGCTTATCTTCCATTAGCGCTCAAATGGAGATGATTCTTTTCTCCCGCATTTATTAGAGGTCACACTTTTCCTTTGACTTTTTTCTTCATTTATCTTCCGCATGGACACTTTTCTCCTGCTTTTCCCCCCATCTCACTTTTACTTTGCCCATTGCTTATCTTCCATTTGCACACAAATGGAGATTATTGTTTTCTCTGGCTCGTTTTCCCGTGATGATTTTTCACTGATCTTTTTCTTCTCTTATCTTCCGCAAAAAAAAAAAAAAAAAAAAAGACCCTTTGTGCCAGCTTTTTTGGGACCCAATTATCCAGTTCTAGCACAAGATGCAAAAAAAAAAAAAGCACAATTATAAAATTTTAGAAACAGATGCTAAGAAAGGACAATTAATACGATTTAGCGCAAGATGCTAAGATGCGATATGATTAATTTTGCTGACTAACGGGTATACAATTCCGGATTTTTCTTGTTTGTCAGACTCTGTGTGCATGCCGAAGTTGGAGCCTCTGCTGGGCATCATGGCGACGACCGTCAACCCCGTGACGGCGGCCGTCGGCCCGGTAGTCCTGCCCCCGCGCCCGCACCCGACGCTGCCACCCGCCCCCTCGCCTGACACGCCGCTGCCAGCCGTCAAGGAGATCATCCGCCACAACGGGTGCATGCTCTTCCCGCAGAACCCCAGTAAGAACCACAACAACTGTCGTAGTTTTAGTAACAGGACCAATGATTCTGATAACACTTCAGACAATAGACAGAGTACAGACGAGAGTGATGTCAGTACCAAAGATTGTGATTACACTGAAGATAATAATAACAGTACAAATTATAGTGATACCAGTATAGACAATAGTACAACAGCAGTAATATGGTCGCTACTGTTATTACTATCAATGGCAGCTATGACAGCAGCGATGTTGTGCTGATAGTAATCAGAGGGACGTTGATGTCTTCGACCACAAGTGTCAAACTCAAGGCCCGGGAGCCACATCCGGCCCGCCACACCATTTTATGTGGCCCGCGAAACCAAATTATTTGAATCAACTTCTATGATTCTTGCTCAAATCTGTACCAACATTTCAATTTGTTGGATTTAATAACAGCGTTGAGATATTACAGGGATAATCGAAGCATTTTTTGTAACCAACCCCATTGTTTTACAGTATCTTGATCAGTAGTTGAACAAACAATTATTCCTGACTTCTGTTTTCCAATAGAGATATCCATCAATTTGTTGTGTTGACAGGGCCAGACCATGACGAGCAAAACTTCACGGATAACTGATGCCCATTTTGGAACAAAACGACAGATGACAAAATGTTAAAGAATTGAAAAATAATTTTAAGACAATTGAAAAAAAAAAAAATCAGCGAGTATGTAACGTTGCAGAGCCAAACCATGAGTGTATGAGGGTCCACTGATTTTTCATGACGCGATGAAACATTTATATGGTTACAAAGTCATAATGGCCCTCTGAGGGTAATTGTACCAAGAATGTAGCCAGTGACAAAAATGAGTTTGACACCCCTGTCTTAGACCTTTCCCCCCCATCCACCCGGGCACGCCCCCCCGGCTGCAAGACGGTGTTTGTCGGCGGTCTTCCGGAGAACACCAGCGAAGACATCATCAGGGAAGTCTTCAGCCCCTGCGGTGACATCATCGCATTGCGCAAGAGCAAGAAGAACTTCTGCCACGTTCGCTTCAGCGAGGAGTTCATGGTGGACAAGGCTCTCTATCTATCAGGTTACATCAAACACGACACTATCCACACACACACACACACATGGGCTCACACAAAACGCGTCTGGACTCGTCTGCGTGTCCCCTGGGGCTCGTCACAATAGGGTGTTGTTGTTTTGTGAAGCAACAATGAGAAAGACAGACAAATAGACAAACTGTCATGGTCTATGTTTTGTGTTTGGTTTTGTTTCGTGTTTTCCCGTGCCCCATGTTTTTCATGTCTTGTGTGCTCATTTAGTTATTGTGTCCACCTGCTCTCGTCAACCTTCTACCTTCTACCAGCCGCTCGTGTCTTGTCCAGGTGTTCCTCGTTGCCTCGTCAATCTGTTTGCATTTACTTCCCTGGTGTCTTTCACTTCTTGTCTGTTCATTGTCTCTGTCTGTGCCACGTCTTAGTTACCAGTCGTGTTTTGTTTCCAGTTTTAGGTTTATTCAAGGGACGGGTATATACTGGAAAGAAAAATGATGAAAAACATATTTGGGATGATGATAATAAAAAGTAGTCATCATACTATTAGCAAAACAAACAAGAACAACACAAGTTTCAATTTTAAACAAATGTGTCATGTAAAGAAAGAAAAGTGAGGAATAATGAACTAAATAATGTGGGTTGTAGGCCGGTGCCCCTCCCATGCTTGAGTTGAGAGGGGAGAGAGAGCACCACCAGCCGCCCCTGGTCACCCTCTCCACCTGCCTAATCTACTGTATGTATTTATTAATGTGTAGTATTTTTTTTAGGTTACTAGATGTGTAGATTTAAGTGGATATGGTGCATTATTTTTTTGTTGTTATTTTGTTTGTTTTTCTGTATGTTCTTTTTTCCTTTTTTTTTTTTTTTTTTTTACACTAAGCTGGTGTGTACTGCATTAAAAAGAGCAGGGCATGTGACAGGGGGCCACCCAAGTCGGGATATCAGGGCACAAAGGGGCCAAAGAGGGGTAGAGGGACACCACAGCCCGGAAACAGTCCTCGGTGCCCTTCCTCCCCAGATTGATCCGACATCTATCACAAGGACACAACACCACAGTGCAGCTTCCAAAAACAATACATTCATTAAAATAAGGAAGAACCAATAAAAAAATATATACATTAAAAATAAAAATGATGTTGTTAGTGAAACCAATCAGTCATTGACTTATCTTGTGGCAAAACCGCTCATTCAGGCCACTCATCCCATGGAATGAGGCAATATTAGCATGTCAGGGCATTGTTATAGGCGGGCAACAGATGATGGCATAAGCCCCCTCCTCTGTTTAGAGGCAACTTTTCTAGTTTGACATACAATAGATGTAGAATCGTTTTACACCTCTTTCAAACCAGAGGTCCTCCCTATCAGATTTTGGTCATTGTTGTTCTTGTTCTTGAAGGAATGTCATTTCTTCTTGAGATGCAAATGAATTGCTGACTCTGGACATGAAGAAACTGCTCGCCGATGTTGTGTCATACGCTTGTGTAAAGGCAACGTGGTCTCTCCAATGTTGAGCTCATTGCACTCCTCACTATACTGCGCTGTGTATTGTGTTACAGTGTTACTGATTGCACTGTTGTGTTTCAGGCTACCGCCTTCGTATCGGCTCAAGTATGGACAAGAAAGACTCAGCCAAGATCCACGTGGATTTTGCTCAGGCTCGAGATGACTTGTATGAGTGGGAGTGCAAACAGAGACTACTAGAACGAGAAAACCGACTTCAACACCAGGACCAGCGGGACTACCACATGCATGAGGAACAAGCACCGCCCTCCCTGACACCGGCGTCCCTGCCACCCACACCACACCCACATTTCTCGGAGCACGAGGCAGCCGTGTTGGCCGAGGGCCTAAAAGGTGAGGCGGAAGGTCTGGGTGAGAACACATCAGTGACAGTGAGGACTACAGAACTATAGGGGTAGCACATAAGACAAGAAACTAGGGTTCTATAGGCCTAGAGGTATGGTTGACTGGACTACAAGACTAGATGACCAGAGATTTTGGGAACAAGAGGACTGGATGATTAAAAAAGACTAGATAATTATAGGACTTGATAACCGGACAACTAGAGGAATAGATGTCTAGATGATTGGAGTATTGTATGTTTACAGCGGTAGCATTCTTGAAGATTTATAAATTAAATGACTGGAGAGACAAGATAACTAGAGAACTTGATGACTTCAGGACTAGATTACTCAACTAAATAACTAGAGGTTGAACGGACTTGAAAACTAAACAGCTGGAGGACTACAGGAGTAGACGACTCGAGGCCTATAAGACTAATTGCTGTTGAAACGGCGTTCGCCTAGTCTGGTTAGAGCCGGTGTCTTCCTGAGCCTGGACGGCATCCCGAAGAGAAGCAGCCCAAGTACGGTGCTCCTGCACTATGTCACGTGCGATGGTCAACCATTTCCTGTTCCAGTGGCGGAGGCGAACGACTCGGTTCCAATGATGTCTGCTAGGTCACCCTTGAGCACGGCTCTCAAACGCAACTTACACGTGGGCCGCTGGAGGTAGAGTCTGGGTGACGCCGGGGGCCGTATCAAATATTCCACCAAAAAAGGTTTTACGTATTCTATAAAAAGGGCAACAAAGCCAGCCTTTCAGTTCAGAACTTGAAGGG